>NC_037669.1:181459516-181746142 GCF_003255815.1 Theropithecus gelada
CTCCCTGCCTCCCTCCCTCCCTTCCTTCCTTCCTTCTTTCCTTCCTTCCTTTCCTTTCCTTTCCTTTTCTTTCTTTTCTTTCTTTCTTCTCCTTTTCAGAAACATGTTTTATATCAGAAGTAAGTGTGAAAAGAACTTCTTTTCTTGTCTGGTCCAAGGACTGGTACCCTTTAACTATAAAGTGTCAGCAAATAGTTCACTTTTTGTGGGCCATGTGATCTCTGTCACAATGACTCAACTGTGCTCTTGTGACATAAACAGAGCCATAGACAATACTTGTAGGTATTAGTGTGGCTGTGTCCTAATAAAATTGTATTTTTGGGTGCTGAAATTTGAATTTCATGCGAATTTTTTGTACCAATAAATATCATCCTTTTGAATTTTTTCTAACAACTAAAAAATGTAAAAAGTAAAAATCTTAACTCACAGACTTTACAGAAAGAGGCATCAGTGTAGGTCTCTGGTCAGAGGCCAATTCAGCTCTGATGTCTGCCTGGTTCCATATGCTAAAATTTGGCATTTAATGTTTCTCTCAAAGACGTGACCTCTGTCTAAAAGATCACTTTCACATTTTCGATTCCATGCTCAAAATCCCCAGACTTATCTTTTATTCTCTGTCTCTGCATACCCTTTGACCCTTAACACTAAACTCAAGTGATTTATCTTTCATGAAATCTCTCCTTATCTTTCTTCTTTCCTTTAGCTTTTCAGCTGAGGCTGTCATAACAAAATAACACAGACAGGATACTTTAAAGATCAGAAAAGTATTTTTCACAGTTCTGGAGGCTGGAAATCCACGATCAAGTAGTCAGCAGGTTTGGTTTCTCCAGAGGCCTCTCTCCTTGGCTTGCAGATGGCTGCCTTCTTGCTGTGTCCTCACACGGCTTTTCCTCTTTCTGCATGCATGCCTAGAGTCTCTCTCTCTTATTCTAAAGACCCTACCCTTATGACTTCGTTTATTATCTTCTTAAAGGGCCCATCTCAAAAAACAGTCATATTGGGGGTTAGGACTTCAGCGTCCTAATTTGGGGGAAAGGAATTCAGTCCATGACACCCTCAATTAGATGCATGAAACTTAAGGAGAGCAAAAAACTCAGCAATCAAGACAGATAATATTTTAATACAATATTTAAAAAATAAAAATCAATGCAAAAAATCAATGAGAAAAAAAATCAAAATTTTAAATAAAGCCAGGATCAATATTATCGATTTTTCTTTTTGTCTCAGACTTTAATATGGCTCAGCATGACACTGACTTCTTCCTCTTTGCTACTTCAGCCTATCCTTCATTTTGGTCCCGTTTTCACTTATGATATGTAGCATCCCCTTCCTTGATTATGAATTTTTGAAATCAGGGATTCTAACTATAATTGCTTCCTCAATTTTTAGCACACTATCTAGCATATAGTAAGTACACAGTAATCATGTACTTTTAAAATGTGTACCCTCTGATGTGGCATAAGGGTCTAATGTAGCCACTTAAATATTTGGAATACTTTTAAAAATCAGAAATGTGTAAAGAAGTACACTACAATGAACTTTCCCATGATGTTTATGATGAAAACATTTTGTGTAAGGCAAGTATTTCTGGTAAGTGAAGAAATTGGAAGAGGATGCAAGCAATGTAAATGATAATATGATAGTACCTATGAGATAAGAGGAAGAACAAAATCTTTTTGAAAAATATACTATGCAGCAAAGTCATACATGAGGCTTGTCATATGGGATACTTCCTTTAAACTTCACATCTTTAGTTTAAATTTATAGGTGAGAAAACAAAGGAGTTAAGAAGTTAAGTAATTTATAGCCCATAGCCAAGTGCAGATTAGAGAGGATTAAATCATTCTGAATCCCATAAGACTCACTTCCTAAGATTCTATTTTGGTACACATTAAGGAATAGACATTATTCTTCTCTCAAGGGATTTACATTAACATAAAAGAATAACAAAGAGTAATGCAAATCCTTAGTGGCTTGAGGATTCTGGCACAAAATTGTCTCTGAAATTAACCATACTGCTCTTTCAAATTTCTCCTGCCAGACAGTGAGCTGCTGGAGCATAAGTGCTGTCCTACTAAACTGTATTCACCATGATACCACAGATTATAATGAATGCATTTTGACTTTTTCATTACAGTCACACCTGGTTTGCAGCAAACAGGGAGTTCATCAAGCCTGGAGAAAGGGACGTTTCCCAGATCAGCACAGTGTACCCACACGTTGGAGGTACTCAGCCACAAGAACTCATGAAGTACATCCCAACTATGCTTCTGGTTCCCATGAGGAATTTACAGCCCCATCCTCCCAAAATCTGGCACTATTACTATGATTCTACCTTGATGTCTATTCACCAGAGGACCTGTTCTTGGTCTTTTGTTACCCTGCATTTATGGGTTACAGTTTTTTTTGTTTCCAGCCTCGTAAACTTTTCACCACCACTACCATTCAGAAGTCTGAATGTAATTGCTCTTTGCTTCCTGTCCTACAGCAAAAGTCTTCTTTGTTTTGACAGAAAATTGTTGACATGGGTTAGCATGTGTTAACACGCCCAATGCTTGCTTCTAAGACTAAATTCTTAGAATTACTGTTTACCTTTGCCCACATGGGTGGGAAGATGAGATGGCGGGGGTGTCTAGAAATATGAGGGCACCTGCTGTTATAACTTTGATAATTGTGTTTGTCAGGTAGTCATCACCTCCTTATGGGGGTGGTATATTTCAATTCTCAACATGTTCAAGAGAATGAGAAGCTTCCCCATGTGCCCTTTAGTGGCAGCAGCAGAACCTGAAAAGAAACTGGGAAAAAATCATATTCATGATGTGTATAAATATTGAGAAAGTGGCAACTGAACAAATAAGGTAATCTTTGAAATCCTAACTTCCTTTCTGCCTATAAGGATAGAGGCAGCTGGAATATAAAGGTAAAGGACACTGGCCTTAAATCCAGCAAATTTGGGACAAATCTCAGCTAGGCTGCTCAACTGCCTATGTAGCCATTAGCATGTTACTCTGTGTTTCTTCATTAGTATGTGGAGGATAATAACAAGCTCGTTTTAGGATTGTTGAGAGGATATCAAAGGAGGTGCTAATGAAGCTTAAGCTGCAATGCCTCTCACTTGCAAAGGTCCTTAACTAATTTTATACTAAAATTGTGTACCTTTTAAAAATGTAAACATTTTAGGTTCGAAAAAAATCTGAATCCATGATTGTTTGAATCTTTCTCTTTTTAAAACACATTTAATATCAGATACTAGCAAGAGGAAGAAAACAATTTATGGCAAGAAATGGAATACTTATATTTTTAACCAACTCTAAAATAACATAAAAGCATATGAGGTATTTAGGTAGGAAGACACTTATTTAGAAACCTAACAGCATAATAGAAATTATAGTGATTTATTCCATTTACCTTATTGTGTTAATCTATATATACAACATTTTCTATACAGTTCTTGTTATAACTTGTTTGCATTTTGGATTTCAGCATGATCAGGTGAATGTAAAACTTGAAATTAAATCTGGAGCACAAGAGGAAGTGTTGGCGTTCTATAGCAGCAAGGACACTTACCTCATTTTAATAATGAATTAGTAATATGTCTAATATTTAGTAATCACTTACCATGTGATGGGGTTGTTCTTAGGACTTGAACAATATTAACTCACTTAATTTCCAGAAGTAATTTGAGAGGTAGATTCTATCACCGTTTTCATTTTACAGGTGAAAACCAGGGATACAGAGTAGTTAAGCCACTCCTCTATTCTCACAGAGCTCAGCTATTATATAGAGGAGACAGGACAGAAAGCCAAGATGTCTTACTGTACAGGCGATAGCCTCCACCATCATGACAGACTGCCCTCTGTAACTAAGGAGAAGGCACCTTATAAGAATAAACACGAGGGCTGGGCACAGTAGCTCACACCTGTAATCTTAGCATTTTGGGAAGCTGAGGCGGGAGGATCACTTGGGATGCACAGCTTGAAGCTGCAGTGAGCTACGATTTCACCATAAGGTGCATGAAAGAATGGGGCCTTGTCTCGAAAAATAAAATTTTTACAAATAGTAAAGATGAGAAGCATCCAGAGATTTGGAGTTGGGAAGGGGATAATACTTCCATGTTATGACATTGATTTTGTAAGTTAAAGATAACGCAAAGTCAATAGTTGAGTACATTGGGGCAAAAAGAAAATATGAAGTAGTCATCTTGGATTAAAACAATGAATTTACTAAGAAAACATTGGGATTTTGGGGGAGTTTTAGTTTAACATTTGAGGCTATACATGTAAAAAGGTATCAGCACCATTTTAGGATTTTTCTTCAACAACCTTTAGTCCTTTCTTACTTTTTATCCTAGGTAGATGTATTAGTCTGTTTTCACACTGCTAATAAAGACATACCTGAGACCAGGTAATTATAAAGGAAAGAGGTTTAATTTAGTCACAGGTACACATGGCTTGGGAGGCCTCACAATCATGGCAGAAGGCAAGAAGGAGCAAGTCACGTATTACGTGGCTGCAGCAAAGAGAGAATGAGAACCAAGCAAAAGGGGTTTCCCCTTATAAAACCATCAAATCTTGTGAGACTTATTCACTGCCATGAGAACAGTGTGAGGGAAGCCACCCTCACGATTCAATTATTTCCCACGAGATCCCTCCCACGACAGATGGGAATTATGGGAGCTGCAATTCAAGATGAGATTTGGCTGGGGACACAGCCAAAACATATCAGTAGACATTTGGATTTCATTAATGATTGGTTGTTTTCTCATGAGTGTGTCAAAGTAGAAACAAAAGAAAAGGTGTTAAAAGTATTTGCAATGAACTGGTTATAGTTCTGGGCCATGCATTCTATAGTTCTGTGTTAGTAAAGAGGACATAACATGTGCAGACATGATAAAGTGAGTAATAGTTCCAATGAGGATAAAGAGTTAATGGAATAAGAGACTAGAGTAAGCAAGCTGGAAAGACCAGAGTTAGTGATCTAAAATTAGAGTTTTAGCTTTCAAGGCTTTGAAAGAAGCAATGTTATTGTTGATGACAATGTCTAAGTTTGAACCATTATTGTGAGTGACTTAAGTAGGAGTAAAGAAAAAGTATGGCTCTTGAGGAAGTCAAGGAATTGAAATGCTAGCACTGCTGTGGTTATAAAAAATGGTGGAAGGACCAGTAATGGAGAGCAAATTAGCGAGCTAGTTTGTAATGCCATCAAAAGATTAAAGGGAAATAATCAGAAAATGGTAACTAATAGCAGATTAGCTGTCAGAATGACTAAAGTGTCAAAAAGCATAAAGTTTTCAAGGAAGAATGTAAAACAGTGATTTAGTAATAGGGACTGTCAAACTATGAACTGTGAGCTAAATCCTTCTCACACTTTTTTTTTTTTTTTTTTTTTCAATAAAGTCTTATTGGAACACAGCTAATCCCATTCATTTATGTATTGTCTATTGCTGTTTTGGAGCTACAATGGCAAAGTTAGATAGCTGCAAATATTTTCTATATGTATCATTACAGAAAATATCACAGACCTCTGATCAAAAAGTAGTATCAGGACACTTACTGCATGTTTAAAGTCCAAGATACCTGGAGGGGGAAAACGCTATTTATTTGAGAGAACTGCAGGGAAAGCATTGTCCACAGAGTCCCTCCAAGTTTTTCTTCTAATGAAGTGGTATAGAGTTCAGAGTATAGAGGGTAATTTTATCACTTAGAGTTTTCTCTGTATAACGAACTCTAAAGATAGTTACTGACACAAGTTCAGCCATCTGCCAGTATCTTCATGACCCAATATGTTTTCTGGCATTCTTCTCTGCCATCCTTGGCAGGTTGGTTTGGGGCACTTAAGCTTTTCATTGCATGATCTCAATATTATAATAAAACAACCTTGAATCCAGGAAGCTGGAGTTGGGTATGAGTTGGCTAGAAAGTGACCTTTTCCAAGTAGTTCTTCCTTTATGTCAGTTAAGTCAATTTCTCAAAAGTTTTTTAGAAGACATCATGAACTAAATCAATGTCAAGAATTGCATCAATGTCAAGAATTGCAGTTGATGCAATTCTACTCTACACCTGCTACAAATAATGCAGGGAAATCAAGTACCTGGCAAAGATGAAGGTGACTATCATGACTGACTTAGTCTACTAATGATTCAATTGCTTCCCTAAACAAAATGGGAAGTTAACAGCAAGGGAAAGATGGAAATGAAAATAGAATAGGGACCTTTAGGTGTGCTGCAACCTTTAGAAGAGTTTATTGTTCTCTTACACTCTGAATTTCAGAGAGCACACCAGAGAGGTTGGGTAAAATGGAAAAGAATGAGAGAGGTAGTCAGATCATTGAATATATAAAGCCTTATAGAGCTAAATAACCTGGATGATGGTTGGTGACCTGGGTGGCTTAGATTAGTGGTACTGATTAACATAATGGGGGTGTGAAGTGTGATGGAATTGGTCCTGTTAGACTCTCAGTTGATGGCAGACAATTCATGTGATAGCCTAAAGCAGGGCTACTCAAAGTGTGGGCTAGTTTGTTACCCATTAGAATGAGATAAGTACAGGAAGCCAGGGTTAACGTTTAGCATCTTATATCGCAACTTGACACTGCCAGATATTTTTATTGTATTTTCCAAAAGTATTGATCTACAATAGACTAATAGGAGCAACAACAAAACAATAAGTAACAACAACAACAAAAGTTTCTTTACTATAGGAGTTTGAGAAGACTAGCTTACTTAAACTAGGAGAGTCTAGGTTGTACTATCAAAATTTTCTTTTTGGGGTGATGAAAATATTTTAGAATTAGATAAAGGTAGTGGCTGCATAATTTAATTTATTTATTTAATCTTATTCTATAATTTGTTCCTTCATGTATAACCAAAGATTTCTGTCTGGAAATTTGTGGGAATTTAAAATAATTTTTTCTAGTCAAAAAATTTTCCATATGTCTGCTTTTATTTCTCTTTATTTTATTAAATTTGCCAAAGTAGATGTATTAGTTTACTATGGCTATCATAACAAAGTACCAAAGACTGGGTGGCTTAAACATCAGAAATTTATTTTCTCAGAAATTGAGAAGCTAGAAGTCTGAGATCAATAAGTTAACAGAGCTGATAATTCTGAGCCCTCTCTCTTTGGCTTGGAGGAGGCCATTTTCTCCCCGTGTCTTCCCATGACTGTCCCTCTGTGTGCTCCTGTGTCCTTGTTTTCTCTGTTTACAAGGACACCAGCCACACTGGAATAAGATCCACCCATATAAATTTATTTTTCTTTAATTACCTCCTTAAAGGACTCAACTGCAGATACAGTCACATTCTGAGGTTCTGAGGGTTAGAATTTTGCTATGTTACTTTGAATTGGAAAGACACAATACAGCTCACAACGATAGGGTTAAGCCCTTTGGAAACAGTTCTATTCTAAAATTGAAAATTTTTCCTTCACTGTGTTTCAAATTTTTGTTCATTTTATAATGTTTCCCCTTTTCATCAGTTCAATCATATTTGTTCCATTGGATTCCCACCTACACTTTGTACCAATTATTCATATGCTTTAAATTTCTTAGTAATTTTGATCCACACCCAAAATTCTCAGATTTGAATTACAGATGTATGGTTTAACTTTTCTATATATGTTTCCTTAAAGATTCCAATGCACTGATATGTATTTTAATTCTCATACTGTAATTATCTTATGGCAAGCATTCCTTAACTCAGCCTCATTAGGTTCTCCTTCTATTGTGTAGGTCATATTGCCATTTGTTTTCCTTAATCTTAGCCTGTTTTTGATTAAAAGTTATTTTGTGGTTCACAATGTCTTTATACATTATTTCATCTATCTGTCTATCTACCTACTTACTTATTCCATTTTAAGGTGGTTTCTTATTTTCTTTTAGAATTTTCTTCTCATACTACAGGAGATGGTATTAAGATACATTATTCCAGTGTCCAGGTCAGAGTTCCCAATTCCATGTTCCAATCTCTTCTTTGGTACAACCAATAGTGACTTTTTCCCCTTTTTAAGATGAGAATTCATATTTCCAGGCATAATGTTTTTCAGCATGCAGGTAGGCATATGGATCATACTTCCAGGGTCATTTGGACTTCGGCTATTTCATTTTCTAGTCTATAGTTTGAAGGCTGTTAATTTGCATAGTTTCTAGCCCTACTCCCAGTGTCTAGCAGGATTCTTTCAATAAGGCTCTGGGCATTTGAAGAACTCTCTCCTATCCTGATGTTCCTTAAACTTTGAACCAGTGGGTACATTTAAATAAATCAGCAGTCATCATGCATTGCTGCCAGGAATCCTCTGGTCTCCATGTGCTCATAATCCTGCCCCCTCCCCACCCCCCAAGGATTATGGCTTTAAGGATTTAACACACAGCTTCAACTTCTCTGAAAGTGTCTTAACATTTGTTTTCAAGGAGTTACTTTCTCTAACTATATCTGATGAAGATGAGATAGAAGAAGTATCTTTTTAGCTCCCCCAAATAATATCCCCGCTTAATTTTTCCATTTGGTATAGTGACTGCTGGTAACTCCAAGTCCCTCATCATAACTTATCCATCACTGAAGGGAGCTGAGGGAGCTGATTCATTAAAGAATAAGCACCCTTCCTGGAGACAGCCAGGGTACAGTGACTGATGGGTATGGGGGTACAAAAGCCCTGTTCCCAGTTCAGGACATCTCTGTGGAGCCATCCAAGCTCCAAAGCTGATAACTGAATCACAGTTAAACTCATCTCCTTATCTAAACCTATTTCCCTCACTCCCTTGTTGGTGTTGCTTCTAAAAATCCTTCTTTCTAAAGCTCCTGCATGCCAATTTCCATTGAGGGAAACTTGACTTAGGAAGAAATCTTCCTACCTTCTTTCAGCTGGTTAACGTTGTTTTATCTCTGGTGTCAAATGTATGTTTACATTGCCATTTCTTTTCCTCTCCATCCTGTTCTATTGTTGGCATTGGTGAAATATTTTCCTGGTGTTTGGCAGTAGATGATCTGATTTTAGTTTTTACTCTTATGAATTTTGCTTTGGCGACATGCCTTTATGATATATTAGCAGGATGCCAGATGAGGTTGCTTCAGGTACTACTAACTGGTTGACATTTCAAACTCATCAATTCCATCATGAGTCTCCAAATGGTACAAAATATGTGGGGACTCATGGCAGTTTAACACAGTGAAAGTGTCAAAAATTCCTAACCAGGTGTCAATTTTAGTCATTATCTTTTGTACTTCTAAACTGTCCATGAAATTTCAGAGTGTGTGCTTAAACCAAACTCCTACTAGTTTATTCCATAGAGATTGTTCTATACTTTAATAAAGGCAGGAAGCTGACTAATTCAAACTTAAATCTTTGGTTCTAGTAAGTTCCACATGTAACCAGCTCTAGGACTTACTGAGTGAAGTATGGGCCAAGGAACAGTCACACATTTCTTCTAAAATACTTTTACATGTGTACAAAAAGATAAGGCATAATGGCTTATCCAGCTGAAAGAAGGTAGAAAATTTTCCTAAGTCAGTTTTCCTCAATGGCAATTTGAATGCAAGAGCTTTACAAAGCAATCTAGTGCGTTGGAGCCTAAGGGGTAAGGAGTAATTAAAATAAAGACCTGGGTTGAAATTAAAACTGCATTGACTAGCTAAGTAATTTGGGGCAATTTTCCTAAACATTATAATCCTCCATTTCTTTATCTACAATATAAGAATCACAATACTTACATTACTGGTTTACTGTGAGGATTAAATGATATGAGGTAGGTAAAACCCCCAGAACAATCATATTATCTTATTTTTATGCAATGGTGGGGGATACATTGGAAACAGGATGAAGTTCAAGGTCAAAAGTTGTAGGCATATTCTAGGCCAATCTTTTCACTCTTCCTGGCCTAATTTTTCCATCCTTATACAGGGGGAATTGGGATTGAGTGAGTTTATTATTTTCTAGGACCTTTCCAGCTGTAACTTTTGGTAAACATATACAAGAATGTATTTTCATATATACAATTTTGCACATTTTTAACAGGACACTGATAAAAACTAAAAACCCAGGTAATTTGCCCATAGTCACACAGATAGAAAGTACCAGAGGTATAGTTGGAAATTAAATTTTTGTGTTTCAAATCCTTAGTTCTCTGAAATGTATCTTGCTTAGTGTATATATGATATATTATATTCTTATTGAACAATTGCATATTCTTATGTGTCTGCATTTATCTTTGGTTATTTATTTATTCAGTTGCACAAATTTCAATCATGCCCATCTACCTGGAGGACTTCAGACGAGTACAGAATCTTTTCAAAAGAGGGGACCGTTGTTTTTTCTTTGTTCAAAAGGAGATCATTAATAAATGAAGCTGCCATCCTACAATTTCCCTACTCTCCCAGTATGTGAGTTATATAATTTGCTGCATCAGACAAAACTGTAAGTGACTTGTCTCATTATGTTCTGTCCTGAGATGACAGTACAAGTATTATGGGAACATGAAAAAATGAGGCAATACATTTGTGCTTCTTTCTTTTACCATTAGCAGCAGCACTTTGGTTCAATTCACAATTGCACCCATGCAGGTGTGTGTGATTTGGGGATCGTATTTAGCCTATCTAAACCTTCAATTTCCATTCTGAAAACAGATATTTCAATTAATACTTAATAGATTTATCCTGACCTCATAAAATATCAATTTCTTTTTTTTTTTTAACTTCTCTCAGAATAAAGGCCAGAATCTTAAGAAAAGCTTAAATGATGGTGCTTAATCTGGCCTCTGCCAACTTCCAAAATGGCTGAACATACCATTTCTCCCCATTACTCACTATGGTCCAGTAACAGTGACTTTCCTCTTTATCTTTGAAGTCCCCAGGCCACCTCCATCTGCTGGACCTCTGCATCTGTGTTTCATTTGCCTGGAATATCCTGGATCCCTTTCTTGCCAACACCTACTTATTCTTCCTGCCTAAACTCTTTATTGGAATATATTCTCTGAACACTGAAACTAGATTAGGTTCTCATTTATAAGCTTTCAAAGCGTTCTGTAATTCCTGTTCATAATATTCATAGACCTTTAATTATATTTTCTGTGACTGTCTTCCTAGCTAACTTTGCATTCTAAGGTTGTAGATAAAAAGTCTGGCTTGTCCATCATTGCACTCTGATTTTCTTTCATGGTGCCTTTTGATGAGTGAATGAATAAATGAGTAACAGCACAGTAGAGGGGGAAAAGCGGTAGAAAAAAATAGAGAATACTAGAGCACCCAACTACTAGCATCTTCAAAGAGAAAATTAATTAACATTCATTGAATGGCAACTTTTTAGATTAGCATATCATTTAATTTTCCTAATAAATTGTAGATATTAGGTAAAACTAGCTCCATTTTACAGACAAAGAAAAAAAAGTCCTCAAAGATTATAAATCACCCTAAATCACACAACTCACAAGTAGCAGAGATGAGATTTCAACACAGCTTGGCCCAAGGTCAGCGTTTTTCTTCTTTCTACTATTCCTTGAAGGTTATGATAATTATTATGAACTGAGCTGCTGAATATCATTTATTGGTCATTTTCTAAATGCTAGTGTTTACTCTGAGTGCAATGTTCATTTTCTTACTTAATAATTGCAATAATCCTTTGAAATTAAATATGTTTTCAGTTCATAAATAAATCAACCGAAGACTACTGAGTACTAAGCGACTGTGACTTTCCCAACATCACAAATATAGCAAATGTTAGAGCCAGGATTTAAATCCACATCTTCCTGATTCCAAAGCGTATGGCCTCAAATGACTATACTGTATCACTTTTCAATAGCTTTGGAGCTGGTACATTGATTTCCTCATTTATTTGTAAGCAAGTTGCGGTTCAGTAAGGAGTAATGTCTTGGCCATGATTCCACCAGATTTTATAAAGTACATGAAATATATTCTAGGCAGTAGAGTCAGCAGGATGTAAACATTTACATTTATTGGGTAAGTTCCATGTAGAAATAAGTTGTATTTCTCCCATGTCCTGAGACATACCTTGAGTTAAAGACAGGCTTTCCAGGTGTTGTAGGCACTGTGCCAGAAATGATGCTGGAAGTGTAACTTGCACCATAAACAACTCTGTTGATCTAGCTTCTTACATTAATTAGCAAATCCACTCACAGAACAAATGTTTACTGAACATCCACTTGAAACACTTTCTGATAGCTAGAAACCAGTTTCCTCCTCATGGATCTAAATTACGGAAATGGAATTATTTTTTTGTTGCTGTTCAATGTGAATGAGTCTATAGTCAATTAATCAATAATGAAGTCTACAACATGCCCAGTAGAATGATGTGTTAGACCTAAAACAATATTGTTAATATTGATATGAAAATGACAATAACAATAATAACATTAATAATAATTAGAACTTGCTTTATGTCTTTTTTTTTCTTTTAGTAGAGACTGGCTTTTTCCATGTTGCCCAGGCTGCTCTTGAACTCCTAGACTCAAGTGATTCTCTCACCTCAACCTCCCAAAGTGATGGGATTATGGGCATGAGCCACTGCACCCAGCCTATATTAGTACATTTTGGTTTCTGTTCTCATTCTGTATTCTTAATACTTCAATGAATAGTAGAGTTAACAATTATGAATCTCATTCTACAGATGATGGTGCTAGGACTCAGAGAAGTAAAGTTACTTTCTAAAGAACATCTCTTGCCTATTTTATGGCTGAGCCTTTTATGTAGAGCTGGGTACCAGGATAGTGCTGCCAAAGTCAGGTGCTCCTTTCACTATATGAAGATACTCCCTAGACTGGGTGTTTTAACCAATTATAGCATTGACAATTAACATTTATCCTCTCTCATTCTTACTCTTTCTCTGTGAAATGCTATTATTTTATTTTTATTAAAAAAACAATAACTGGACAAGAGAGATGAGTTGACTGCAGCGTCATAAAGCTGGTTAGTGACAGAGCAATAACGCCAGCCAAGGCCTGTGTGACTCCACAACCATAGTCTTTTCGCTGTGTTACATTGCCCTTCCAGTAGAAAGAGTGAAACCTATATCTTTTCAGGACAATAGAATATTCATGAGTTCACAATGGCAGACACTAGCAAATGAATTTCTACACACTGACAGTGCAGAAGTGTCATATAAAATGAGTCACAGAAAATTTGCAGAGTTACCATTATTTTGAACAAGAGTTGAGTGAATTATACTGATTGATTTTCAAATGTTAAATCAACTTGCTTACCTGAGATAAATAGTTCAATTTTTATGTATTGTCCATTTTCGTTATTACTGTGTTTTTATGTAGAATGTTTGAATTTATATTTATAAAGGCTATAGATGTGTAATATTTTTCTTGCAATGTGTAATATTTTTCTGGCAACGTGTTTGTCTTGTTTTGCTATTGGGACTATTCTGGCATCATAAAAATTTGAAAAATAGTCCTAACTCCTCTAATTATTTGAACAATTGTGTATAAAGGTATCATTATTTCTTTTGTAACCAATTGATAAAACTTAGTCTTGAAGAAAATAGTCATATTTTTGTGGAAAGTTTTAAATTTTAATTAATATCTTTGACAGATACAAGACTGTAAAAGATCTCTATTTTTCTTTTGTCAATTATATCAGTCTGAGTTCAACCAGAGAAACAGATGCAGTAGGCTACATATATTAAAAGATATATTATTAGTAATTCCCTTATGTGATTGTGGGGACCAGTTGGAAATATCAAGATTCTTAGGCCACCAGGAAGGACAGACTGTAGCCTTAGGTGTAAACTGAAGCTTCTGTCCAAGGGAGGATTTTATTTTTTTGGGGGGACACCTCAGGTCTGTTCCTAAAGACTCTCCACTGATTGAATCAGGCCCAGAATGTCTAGAGTACTCTCCCTTATTTAAAGTCAATTTATTTTGGACTTTAATAATATAAAAATGTCTGCATGGGAACATTTTGATCAGCATTTGATTGGATAACTGAGAACTGCAGCCCAGTCAAGTTAAACATAAACTGACCATTACTGCCTAATCCTTGGTCAACTTTGCAGCCATATACATCTCCTTAAACCATACATAATCTCCCAATAAAGACAATATCAAAGTTGTTCTTCCACCTAACGTGACATAAGTTTCCCTTTTATGACTGAAAACATGTTTTGTTTTGTTTTTCTCTAAAGAGGATGTAAAGTTTTTAGGTAATTTTTCACTCTTCTCCTAAGATACCCTATAAAATAAATGCTGTAATATAAAGTTAGCTATTTTTAGTACATTTTATGTTACATGATAAGGGTATAAGAAGGAAGAAAATATTATATGCATACATACACATATCTATAACAAAATAAAAAGGAAATACTTAAAATTATTATCATCCTTATTTCTGCAACTAATTGCATGGTCATAGTGCGTGTAACTATTACTGTAATTATGTACTTTATATTCTCTTTTTCTGCAGAAAGCTCCTCAACTGGTCTTGGTTTTTGGCCTGGTGGGGCAAACCAAACCTTCATTCTAAAGATTCTGAGCCATTAGCTGTCCTGTTTAAACTGGGATAGTATAGTTTTCCATTAGCTTTAATCACAAGATACGGTAATAATAAGAGACATCTAAGAGAGCTCCTATGTTCTAGACATACTCTTTGCAGTCCAATATCTCCTTGGTAATCAGGATCAATTACCCCAGAGACTACATTCATCCACTTCTTTAGCAGTTAATTTAGAGACATAAGGAGACCAAAGTGGCCAGATGACGGTCCCAGCTTCCAGTTCAGTGGTTGTAGTGTCTCCTAGTGGAAGCATTTCCCTCTTTGGACCTAAAACTTATAGACCAGCAGAACTAAAAAACAGGAATCAACAAATTTCACTATTCAATCTCTAGGGGTATCTGCTAGTGGAGGCAATCTCATATCCACTTCTTGATTCCTGGACCCATGAATCCTGACTATGGGAGAAATAGCACAATTTATTAGATGCTGATTCAGAGGATATTCAACATACTGATAGACACAGCTCCAGCCTTGAAGTCTTGCCACCTAGTTGGCTGTGTAATTGACTCTTCAAAAGGCAATCCTGTTATATCAAGACAGCTGAAGCAGCTGCTTCAGGGTGATGGAAACATAATAGGAACAGTGAATTCCCTGAGTATGGATTCACTGCTGCACTTCATTTGTTGTGAAGTGAATTCTTTGATTAGAAACAATGCTGTGTGGAATACCATGATGATGGATTAGGCATTCTGTAATCTCCTGGGTGCAAATTTTGGCAGAAGCACTGCGTGAAAAATCTATATTCGGATCGAATATCTACTCTAACAAGAAAAAAGAACTTCACTTTTTATGATGGAAATGGCACAATGTAATCAACTTTCCATCAACTAGCTAGCTATTTCTCTAAGAAATGATGCCATATTAGTGACTCAACATCGGTCTCTGCTGTTGGCAGATCGGACACTCAACAGTCACTGTAGCCAGGCAAATCTTGGTAAGTGAAAGTCCGTGCTGCTGAATCCATGCATAACCTCCATCCTTGCCACCACGGTTAGTTTGCTCATACACCCATTAGGCAATGATAGAATGGCTGGGGTAAAAAACTGAGTGGTATCTTTAGTACAAATCATCATATTCACTTGATCATCAAATTCCTCCTCTGTTGAAGTCACCTGTAGCAAGCATTGCCGTAGGATACAAATATCTTTGTATTATTTACCTCTTCATGGAGGTCTTTCTGCATACCTCTTCCTCTGACCTCCTGGGCACCAATTTTCCAATTGCGTTTCTCACAATTTTTTTGGCCCTCCAGTCAAACCATTGACCACAGCCAGTGAATCAGCATAGGTACATACCTCTGGCCATTTCTTCTTCTATACAAAATTAACAGCCAGCTATACTTCTTGAAGTTCTGCTCACTGGGTAGGTTTCCCTTTTTCTCTGTCCTTCACGGTTGTCCCAGAAAAAGACTCTACTGCTACAACTGTCTGCTTCTAGGTGGTGCCTGCATACTGTGCGTAGCCATCTGTAAACAAGGCCCAAATTGTATGTCTCGTAGTCAATTAGTAATAGAGAACTCCTCATGAGGCCATAGGTGCAGGTTGGGAGGGATATGTAATTTACCAGGAGCAGGGACTATGTGCATTAGGCCATAGTATCTCATGTATCTTACTTGTGTCTTCAGGTACTGCTTAAGCTTTTCCATTTGGTAAGGGAGTGCTGCTGTGCACACCCAACTTTAGCGCTGGGAGTCTCACGACACCCTGTTCATGATGAACAGCTAAGTTCAAAAGATAACTTGTCCCATGGTTAAGCATTTGATCTCTACTAAGGACCAATAGCAATTTAACAGTTGTTTCTCAAAATGAGATTAGTTATCCATAAAGGATAGCACACAAAAGGAAGAATATGTTGCCTGCAGTGTCCAAGGGGGTTCACTAAATATCGTGCCTCTTTTGGGGTCAGTAGGGGCCGAATGCAACAACCTTAAGAAAACATATCTTAACATGCCTCCACATACCTGGTATCCTAGAAATTTCACTGAGGTAAAAGTTTCCTTAAATTTTAGTAGTATTTATTTCCCAACATCTGGCAAATATTTTTTACCATCATTTCCAGAGTAGTTGCTACATCTTTTTCACTAGGTCTCATAGAAGCAAAAGATAATCAAGGCTCCTGTGGGCTAGACTATGATATAGGGCTGGAAATTTGATATACCCCTGAGATGGCAGAGTCAAAGTGTATTGCTGGCCTTTCCATGCCCATGATGGTCTTTAAAACAAATATAGATTTTTAAAAAGCATTTTCCAGATAAATAGCATATCAGGTACCAAGCAATGTGATAATTTGTTCAAGCAACAAATCCACATTTGTACCAGCAGCTGCAATTTGAGTCATCACCAAATTAACTATGATAATCTACTGTCATTGTCCAACATACGTCTACTTTCTGCAGAAGTCAAGTGGGCCAACTGAATGGGGATGTGGTATAAGTCACCATATTAGCATCTTCAAGTACATGATAGTAGTAATAGTTTATGCAAGCCCTTCAGACATATGGTATTTCCTTCGTTTTAGTTTTACTATTTTTACATAGAGAAGCTGTTCAGTGACTTTCACTTAGCTTGTCCCACTATAATAGTACTCACTTCACAGGTTAGAAAACTAATGTGGGGATTCTGCCAGTTGCTGAGTATGTCAATTCCAATTTTGCATTCTGGAACTGAGGAAATGAACACAGGATAGATTTAGAGACCCACTGGGTCTTCTGTGAGATGCTCCTGAGCTAATACTCTATTGATCAGCTGACCTCCATAAGCTTCTTCTCTGACTGGTGACCCACAGTGACAATTTGAGTCTCCTGGAACTAGGAAGTAATTAAATTATTAACTTAAATTAGTAATTTAAATTAAAATACTGCTTTGCCTTTTCTGTTCATATCTCTTCACACGTATATGGAAGAAAAGGAAATAAATATAAATAAATCAGTATCATACAAACTAAATATTTTAGTAGGTTTAATTAAAATTAGAGATAAAATAAAGAATAAAAGAAAAACTCAGATATTTAAAAGTTTACCTCTATATTTCTAAATAGTTTGAAAGTTGAAAAAAATTATATTGAAAGTAAGAAGATGTTTAGAGCAAAATCACAATGAAAACAACATACATCAAATAGGTAAGCATAAAACATATTACATAAAATGCTTTATGGAAATCTATATTGCTAAATATATATATTGGAAGAGAAAAGCTGAAGATAATAATTTGATGAGCTAAATCACTAATCAAGAAGTTTGAAAGCGAACAATAGAATAATGACAAACAATGCAGATGAAAGGATAATAAAGATAAAAGAACTTCCTATTGGGGTTCAGTGTACACTATTCTGGTGATGGGTACACTAAAATCCCAGACTTCACAATTGTAGAATTAATTTGTATCACCAAAAACTTCTAAAACTATTGAAATTTTAAAAAAGATTTAAAAAGAAAAATTGAGAAAGTTAAGAAAATCAAAAGTTGTTATTTTTTTTTCTTAAAAACATAAGAATGGAAAAAATTAGGTAAAATATTGGCGTATGTTTAATATGTATGTTTGGTACATGAATGTTAGTTTATTTTTTCATACTTTTACATTTGATATGTTTTGTAACTATAATTTTTAAATGAGAAAAGGGAGACAGCATAAATATTTTTCTGTTCTTCTTTCTTTATTTTTAACAAATTAAAGAATTAAGAAAATAATGGAACCCTCAGGTATGCTATCCTCAATGAAAGGAGTGTTTCTGTATGAGGTTAGACAGAGACATGAGAAAGAGTACCTGATGGAATAATATAATTTAAGTTAGTTTTCTTTATGTAATGAAAAATAATAACTTTGTCACTCTATTCCTTTTTGTCTTTGTTGAGGAAAAATAATTTTTTTTTTCACTTTGGCAGATTGTATTGTTTACCACGAACTGCTTTTCTGACTGGTTTGATGACTAATTATCCATTCTATTCTGATGTACTATACTGTACAGTCTGTTTATCTCCATTTTCCTGACCCCAATTGAAGCAGCTCAAATAAGGGAGACTCAATTCTAGTCCCAGGTCACTTTTCTTGACTGCAATTATACATTTTCTTTATTATATTATTGTGAAAAATTAGGGTTAATTCATGCAATGTGGGGGGTGTTATTTTTAATTAAATTATTATTATCTGATGTTGTTTACATCTATTCATTGAAAAAAATGTACAGAATGGTAATTACATGTCTGACACGGCTAAACAGTCTCTCAGTGTTTCCTGTATGATATTTGACACAAGGAGACTAATGTAATTTTTCTTTGGCCTGAACAAAGTTTTTTTTTTTTTTTTTGAAAAAACTTCAGTGTCCTTCCTTTCTTCCTTCTTTCTTTCCTATTTCTTCTTTGCAGGTTTTTCAAAGCACAGATGGCCTAACACTGTCATTTATTACAGAGGAAAACTGAATATAAAGAAGTTTCATCTCGAATACTGCCAGGAAGATATATTTAATTACTAAAGTATTATAAGGCCCTGTTACAATGTAGTTTCACTCATTTAAAGTGATACTATGTATTGTTTTATAATTTAAAAAATGTTTTCTCATGTACTTTATCATTTCAATTCAGAATGTTGTGAGGCAGATACAGATCTCTTTCACAAATGAGAAAATTAATGTTCCATGCTTTAAAATGTACACATTTATATTGTTTTCAGTATAGAAGTAGGACTCAAGCCCCAGGGTTGCAATCTAGGTCCTGTGTTTTACCCATAATACATATTTTTCATGTAAGGGACCTTGGGCCCAGGGTGGAAGTGGTGTTTCTTGGAGGCTTCTGTCACGCCCTCAGCGATGTTTCCAGGTGAACCTTTATGTTACATAATGTACTTTAAGGGCTTCAAAGTTCTTTCTTGGTTTCTCTAAACGAAGAGACTTAAACTGTTAACATTAAAACAATTTAAAGAAATATATGTGCATTCTAAGACCATTTAAACAGACCATGAATGTCTGGAAAATAAAGATCTTGGTCTTCACACCAATCATTCTTTCCTCTTTAATTTAATCATAGGTAGAAATTTCTGACGTATCTTTCCAGAAATTTAATTTATCAATCAATCTTTTATATATTTATATATTTTTATTTATTTATTTATTTATTTATTTTTGAGACAGGGTCTCACTCTTGTCACCTAGGTTGGGGGGCAGTAGCACGATCTCGGCTCACTGCAACCTCTGACTCTCAGGCTCAAGTGATCCTCCCACCTCAGCTTCCTGAGTAACTGGGACCACAAGCATGCACCACCATGCCTGGCTAATTTTTTGTATTTTTGGTAGAGATGGGGTTTCACCATGTTGCCTAGGATGGTCTTGAATTCCTGAGCTCAAGTAATCCACCCACCTCAGCCTCCGAAAATGTTGGGATTACAGGTGGGAGGCACTGTACCTGACCTATCAATCTATTTTTTTAAATGCGGTAATTACTTAATGAGGATGTGTTCTGAGAAATGCATCATTAGGCAATTTTGTTGTTGTGTGAACATCATAGGGTATATTTACACAACCTGGATGGTAAAACCTACTACACCCTTAGCTATATGGTATAGCCTATTGCTCCTAGACTACAAACCTCTACACAATACTGTGTACTGAATATTATATACTGAATACTATAGAAAATCATAACACAATTGCATTTGTGCATTCAAACATACCTAAACATAGAAAAGGTACAGTAAATATATAGTATGAAAGAAAAAAAACTGGTATGCCTGTTAGGTAAGTACTATGAATGGAGCTTGAAGGACTCAAGATGAGTCAGAGTGACTGGTTAGTGAATGTGAAATCCTCAGACATTACTGTATACAACTGTAGACTATAAATTAGTATTTATAAAGTTTTATAAATTTAGGCTACACTAAATTTATAAAAATATTTTTATTTTTTTAATAATTAACTTTTGTTTACTGTAACTATTTTGCTTTATAAGCTGTTAACATTTTTAAATTTTTGATTCTTTTTAAATAACACTTAGCTTAAAACAGATGTTACAACGCTGTACAAAAATATTTTCTTTCTTTATATCCTTATTCTATAAGCCTTCTTCTATTTTATTTTATTTTTTTACTGCGTTAAAAATTAAGACAGAAACACGCAGATTATCCTATGCATATACTGGGTCACCATCATCAATATCACTGTCTTCCACCTCCACATGTTGTCCCACTGAGAGGTCTTCAGGAGCAGTAACATATATGGAGCCATCATCTCCTATGATAACAATGCCTTCTTCTGGAATATCTTCTTTAGGATCTGCCTGAGACTGTTTTACATTTAACTTGTATTTTATAAGTAAAAGAAATATACTCCAATATAACAATAAAGGCATAGTGTAGTAAATACCTAAATCAGTAGCCCAGTCATTTATTATCGTTATCACATATTATGTACTGTGCATGATTGTATGTGCTATCCTTTAATATGACTGACAGGACTGTAGGTTTGTTACACCAGCATCACCACAAACATGTGAGTAATGCCTTGTGCTACAACATTATGAAAGCTACAACTGTCACTAGGAAATAGATTTTTTCAATTCCACCATAATCTTATGGGACTACCATTGTATATTCAGCCTGTCATTGTTACTCAGAGCCTGACTGCATTTTTATCACCTGTGCGAATCTGCGTGTATGTGTACGTGTGTGCTTAGCATGAATGTACTTATTTACAAATGTTATTTTTATAAAAGAGGTCATTTATCGCATGTTGTTTTTTACCTTATTTCTTTAAATTAATATATTTTGAAGGCAGTTTCATACTGGGCCATGGTTTGTGAGGTCAATATCATATCACTATTGTGGCTTGACTTGCTCTGGCCTTGGTCCTCCTTATTGTTTTCTGCAGAATCATCTGATGTTGTCATGTGTACGTTCTTTCTAAGACTTTTCACTCTGGGGATCAAGGATGAGTTCTCCTTGTTCTCCCCAATGTGGCCCCTACTGCATCCATGGTACCAGGTGTTTGTAGAGTCATCCATGTATACTTTATATCCCAGGGGAGGGTTTTTTTTTCTTAGTCCTTCAGTGGTAAATTTCGTATTTCTTGTCCTCATTGTTTAATATGACTAAGGGTCCTTGGGCAAAGGAGCCATTACTAGATGCTGTGGACTTATTTGTGTTCCTCCAAAAACGATGTGTTGAAGCCTTAATCTCCAATGTGACTCTATCTAAAGACAGGGTCTTTAAGAAGCAATTACATTTCAATGAGCTAATAAAAGTGGGGCCTTCAGTCAATAGGACTGTGGCCTCATAAGAACACCTCTCTCTTTCTCTGAAAATACAGCAAGAAGGTAGCCAACTATAAGCCAGAAGAGATCCCACAATAGGAAATTGATTGACTGTCACTTTGATCTTCAACTTCTATCTTGTAAAGCTCTGAAAAAATAAATATTTGTTGTTTTAGTCACTTAGTCTATGATATTTCCTTATGGCAGTCTAAGCTGACTGGGGACTGGTTTGCTGCTGTAACAAATACTTAGAAATGTGGAAATGGTTTTAGAACTGGGTAATAGGTAGAAGCTAGAAGAGTTTTGAGGCATATACTAGAAATACGAATGTTAAGAGTAATTCCAGTGAGGTCCCAGATGAAAATAAAAAACATGTTATTGGAAGCTGAAGTAAAGATGATCCTTGTTATAAAGCAGTAAAGAATTTGGCTTAACTGTGTTCTAATATTTCATGGAAAGTACAACTTGTGAGCAATGAAATTGGAAATTCCAAATAAAGTGTTGATGAGTGTCTTTATTTTTCCTGACTACTTAGAGTAAAATGTGAGAGTGATGAGCTGAAAAAAAAAATTACTCAAAAAGGAGCCCGAAGTTGGAAATTTGGAAAATTACCAGACTATCCATATTCTAAAAAGTGAGAAAGTTTATTCTGAAGAAAAAAACAAGGGTGTGGCTGGAAAAATCATTTGACAGAGATAATGGATATGATTAATGAATTAATCAGCCATCTCAGCTGAAGCCAGGAATATAGATGGGATTATACCAGCAAATACATTACCACTCTAAAATAAAGAGAACAGAGAAAATAGATTGGAATAAAGGAAGAGCCATACTTTTTGGATTCTACAGGACTGGGACATAGAACTGTTTGGCTGTAAGCCTGAACTATTCTTCGAGGAGAGGGAAGAATGACCCAGAAAGCAATTTGGAGATCATCAGGGCTCTCATTCTCACCCCAGGAGGCAAGGCTGTTTCTTCCTCAAAGGGTGGGGCTGCCTCTCTGAATTCAGCAAGCCAGAACTACTATACTTAGTGCCTCAGGGGCAGAGTATCCTTGCAAAGAGCCATGTGGCTAAGGCCCTTTCAGAGAGCTGAATGGGTAATAAGCTTGTCCCCAAAAAGCTCTATGGTTGGTGTTGTCACCCATGGTCCTGGAAAGCAGAATATCAAAACAGAGGGGATTATTCTTGAGTCTAAGATCTAAAATTTGCCTTTATTGGTTTTGGACTTGCTTGCTGAATGGGTAATAAGCTCGTCCCCAAAAAGCTCTGTGGTTGGTGTTGTCACCCATGGTCCTGGAAAGCAGAATATCAAAACAGAGGGGATTATTCTTGAGTCTAAGATCTAAAATTTGCCTTTGTTGGTTTTGGACTTGCTTGTGACCTATCAGTCCTTGTTTTTCTTTAATTTCTCCCTTTTGGACTAGGAATGTCTTTCCGAGACCTGTCCTACCACTGTGTTTTGGAAGCATATAACTTGTTTGGTTTCATAGTTTTGTAGCTGGAGAGGAATTCTGCCTCAAGAATAATTATCCCTGAGGCTCACCTTTTTCTAATTCAATGATAGTTGGATTAAACCTTTTGAACTTAGAGTTGATGTTGAAATCAGTTAAAACTTTGCAGGCTGTTGGGATAGAATTCATGCATTTTGCATCCAAGAAGGACATGAATTTGGATTGGAATGCAGAAGCAGAAAGCTATGAGTTGAATTGTGTCTCCTGTGTCTCCTGCCGCAAGTTCATATGTTGAAGGCCTAACTGCAAAGGTTAACTGTGTCTGTAGATAAAGTATTCAGGAAGTAAATAAAGTAAGAGGAGATTATAACAGTGGGGCCCTAAGACTATGGCCTTATGAAAATAATTAGTAGTATGTAAAATGAAGTTGCAATCATGAGGCAAGAAGTTAAAAAAGTATTTTGCTATGGCGGCTTACACCTGTAATCTCAGCACTTTGGGAAGCCGGAGTGGTCAGATAACTGAGGTCAGGAGTTCGAGACCAGTGTGGCCAACATGGGAAACTCTGTCTCTACTAAAAATACAAAAATTAGCTGGATGTGGTGGCATGTGCCTGTAATCTTAGCTACTCGAGAGGATAAGGCAGGAGAATAGCTTGAACCTGGGAGGGAGAGGTTGCAGTGAGCCGAGACCATACCATTGCACTACCAACCTAGGCAACAGACTTGAGACTCCATCTCAAAAAAAAAAAAAAAAAAAAAAAAAAAAAAGTACTATGCTAAAAATAAAGCTAAAAATAAAGCTTATTCAGGAACTAAAATTTCCAATTCCTTGTTTGTAAGGAGATAGTTCCCTTTACCTTAATCACGTTCATCTTAGTAGCACTGAAGTTGTCCTTTCTCTATCAGGAAAACTCAGATATTTTCAATACATACTCCTACCAGTAGTGGAAAATGAAGCCACATCCCAATAGTCCTAGGGAAAAAGCTAGATGTGTAAGTAGCTTATGCGAGGTGGAAGTTAAAATCCTAGCTTGTTTATTTTAATGCATATGCAATTCTCATTCTCCTTCTTAATGTGTCTGCATTTGTTTTCACATGAAATAACATTTAAATTTACTTATAATGGGATAAAATTCATGCCCCTAAGACATAGAAAAATACGCTGTGTTTATCCTGTACTTTATATATGGCCTTCCCTTGCTACTATTCATCTGCAGCATAATGTTGTATATCTCCTGGAGGCATGCATTCTGGCTCAAGAAGTCTTGTAAAGGAATTCCAACAGGCTTAGAGGAAAAGAAGGCCTTTTCTTTGCAGAGAAGGACATTTTACTGGTATCTTACAAAACTAAAATACAAAATAGATTACACTACCGTTCTAGATTCTTGCCAGAGACAGTCCTTCAAAATTTTCCATTCTTCTGACTTTTCTCCTAGTGCAGCAGTCACAATGATAGAGCTTGAATTTAAACAACAACCCCCTGAGACAAAACACTGCTTGAGAGGGATGGAGTGAAAAGAACTGAAACACAGAAATTATCTGAAGCCCTGGAGCTGCTGCTACTTGTCTGAGTCCGTTTCCAAGCACAGACACGGACAGAAAGCTCTTTTGTCATTTGAACAAGAGCCAGAAAGTAAGTTGGCTTCCATTGTACTAATGCCATTCATCTGTTTTGAAAGTTCCACTTTTCAGTGACTTTTCAGTATTGATGTGCTGATGTGTATGCACAGGATTTAATGTGATCAGAAGGACTGGAATGATTTGCTCAAGCAATGCAACACATATTCTTTGTCATTGTATAACCTTCGCTCAGTGTCTTTATTCTGGAAATGCAATACTGCAAATGTTCCTCACAGAAAATTATTCACAGTACTATAGTGCATACTCATCTATTTCAGTTACATCTAGTTTATAAAAACTGTCTGACATTTTTCAGAACTAAAAACGATGATAATTTAACACAGTTAATTTTTTATTAGTTATGGCAGAAAATAGGTAATGTCTCAGTGTGCTGAGGGAAATGTGTATTGTCCTGTTGTGATGATTATAAGTTGTGAAGTCGTTGTAATTCTCTTTCTAACCTTGAGCGTGATCAGCGTTTGGTGTCAATACTAGGTAGGCTATAGAGAATTCTCAGTCATACAAGGAAAATTTTCTGTCTTTGTTCCTGGTTCTCAAATTTAAAGATTGCAAGGGCGAGGAATGAGGAGCAACTTATTCTGCAGAGAAGTTAGAGCATCTAGACACAACATGTAAGCAACTATCCACTCAACCATACATTCTTCCATCCATCCACGATTCCATTAATTTATTTTTTCATATTCAACAGCTTATTGAGGCCAGAAAAAATTACTCCTTCTCGGTCACATAATATAAGCAACTTTCCAGGCTAATTCCTGACTTTAAGAACCACAGACACGAAGACCTGTTAGGCATCTGAACTTTTTTTTAAGCAAAAGTAAAATCTGTAAAATCACTAAAAATTGATAGAACTGATTTCTTTTCTTTTATTTATTTTGTTTTGAGACAGAGTCTTCCTCTGTCACCCAAGCTGGAGTGCAGTGGCATCATCTTGGGTCACTGCAGCCTCTGCCTCCCAGGTTCAAGCAATTCTCCTGCCTCAACCTCCTGAGTAGCTGGGATTACAGATGCATGCTACCACGCCTGGCTGATTTTTCCATTTTTAGTAGAGATGAGGTTTTACCATATTGGCCAGACTGGTCTCGAACTCCTGACCTCAGGTGATCTACATGCCTCGGCCTCCCAAAGTGCTGGGGTCACAAGTGTGAGCCACTGCACCCAGCCGACAGAACTGAATTTTAAAAATAAAACAAAAATGGCATCTTAAAATATATTTGCAATGAAATACAAAAACCAAACTTAAACCTAAAGCAATCATTACAAAACTAAGTACATTTTAAAGAGAATTGTTTTGGGATTGTGTATGGATGCATCATATATTTAATACTTGACAGGGTTGTCAAACTGTTCCCTTGAAACAGTGATGTTAGGCCAGCTGGAATAAAGTTACCTATTCTTAAAATCATAACTTTGATACTTTTTCAATGATGTGAATTATTTCTTACCAGTACACAAGGAGATTAATGCAGAAATTAAGAATAACAGTTGGAAACTTTGGTGGCAAAGTAATTTAATGTTCGTTTAATCTAGTAATAAATCTGACTGGGGTTTGCATTTTATTTATCTTTATTTTTATTTAATTTTTCTAATAATTAATTATATTTTATTTTACTAAAATATCAGTCCATGGTGGATTGGGGACAAAACAAAACAAAGGAATGATAATATGAACAAAAACTACCTTCATCACATTAGTTTGAAGAACATTGTTCTAAATTCTCTTGATTAATTTGAAGTTTAGGAAACAAAAGTATACTTTCCAGACCTTTACTTTTTCATGGCACAAGCTCCGACTCATTCAGAACAATGATTTATTTCCATGCAAGGCCAAAGGTAAGAGTGCCTCCTCTAATATGATCTTAGCTTTAATCACATTTCATAGATTCACTTAACAAAGACTATTTAATTTTCTTGTTTTAAATAATTTTACACAAAGAGAATAGTTATTTAAAAGCCATTTTCTTCTCATAAAGTATACCTGACCTTGAATTGACATTACACCACAGCCTATAAGCCATAATGATGCTACATTTTAATAAAAAATATCTTTCATACTTTCTGACAGAGTAACAAAATCCTTGCTGGTACTCATTACACACTGTCTCTGCGATGATGTCAGTAAGGGAGATTGCCTGGTTAAAACTGCAGAAAAATCTGCCATTAGCAGCTCACTTTTTTGGGCTATAGTGTCCCCAGAGGCTGCTCCACTCACCTGCCAGCAGAGGTTTCTGAGGGCCTGCCAAAGTTTTGTCATATATGGGGTGCAGAGAGCCTGAGTCCCCTAGGAACCTCTGGGATTTCAAACCAACACTCCCTGCTGGTCTATTAGGAGTCCTCATTGAATTCACACAAGGGCGCCTCACAAATAAGTCTATTGCACAGGACCATGTAGGATGACCATTTCTCAGCCTGAATGTGGAGTGTTTCACCCAGAGAAGTCAGCACTTTTCTAACAAGACTTAATTAGAGTGTCAGTTGAAGGAAGGTGATTCAAGCCATGATTGTGCTGGAGCGACTGTTTGAAGTTCAAGGTACAGCCATCCCATTCCTATCTTCTCCCTATCCTGTAGAGATCTTCAAAGGGGAAAACCCCTTTGATATTTGTGAAAGTTCTCCTATTTGATCAGCTGAATGGGGTGTAGGACAATATAAAAGATAGGATATCAACAGAAAATAGCAAGTAGGTAATAAAACCATCACAATACCGTTCTCCATGCTTTTCCCACTAATATGGACTGACTTGTGTCTACCCAAAAGTTATGTGTTAAAGCCCTAATCCTCAGTGCCTCATAATGTAATTCTATTTGGAGACAGGAATGTTAAATAGGTAATTATTATTTTTTTATTATACTTTAAGTTCTGGGATAAATGTGCAGAACGTGCAGCTTTGTTACATAGGTATACATGTGCCATGGTGGTTTGCTGCACCCATCAACCCATTATCTACATTCGATATTTCTCCTAATGCTATCACTTCCCTAGCCCCCCAAGCCCCGATAGGCCCTGGTGTGTGATGTTTCCCTCTCTGTGTCCATGGGTTCTCATTGTTCAACTTCCAATTATGAGTGAGAACACGCGGTATTTGGTTTTCTGTTCCTGTGTTAGTTTGCTGAGAATGGTGGTTTCTGGCTTCATCCATGTCCCTGCAAAGGACTCATCCTGTTGTATGCTTGCATAGCATTCCATGGTGTACAAACTTAAACAAATTTACAAGAAAAAAAAAACTCCGTCAAAAAGTTGGCGAAGAATATAAACAGACACTTCTCAAAAGAAGACATTTATGTGGCCAACAGATATATGAAAAAAAGCTGATCATCACTGGTCATTAGAGAAATGCAAATCAAAACCACAATGAGATACCATCTCACACCAGTTAGAATGGTGATCATTAAAAAGTCGGGAAACAACAGATGCTGGAAACGATGTGGAAAAACAGTAACGCTTTTACACTGTTGGTGGGAGTGTAAATTAGTTCGACCATTGTGGAAGACAGTGTGGCAATTCCTCAAGGATCTAGAACCAGAAATAGCATTTGACCCATCAATCCCATTACTGGGTATATACCCCCCAAATTATAAAACATTCTACTATAAAGACACATGCACATGTATGTCTATTGCAGCACTGTTCACAATAGCAAAGACTTACATAGGTAATTAAAGTGAAGAACTTAGGATGTGCTCTCATCTGATGTAACTGGTGTCCTCGTAAAAGGATGCTATTACAGAAGTGGAGTAATCATTTCACTGTGTGTATGGATATCAAAACATCATATTATACACCTTAAATATGGACAGTAACAGTTAATTAATTATTTTTTAGAAGAGGAGATTATGACACAAGGAGATACCAGAGATCTGCTTGCAGAGAGAAAAGACCACGTGAGAACACAGTGAGAAGCAGCCATCTGCAAGCCCAGGACAGAGGCCTCAGAAGAAACCAAACCTAGCAACAACTTGATCTTGGCTCTTTAGCCTTCAGAGTTGTGAGAAATACATTAGTATTTTTTGAGCTGCCAATTCTGTAGTATGTCATTACAGCAGCATCAGAAAATTAATACACCTACTTATGCTAAATGCAAATGAAACCATGCTCTATTTTTGTTACTCATGTTGTTTGATCTGAAGGATGAACAAAATATAAACACAAGAATGAAGATGTAAATATATGGGAGCACGTGCAATGTGAATCTTTGTTACCCTAAGGGGCTGCCTTTGGCCTTCACCCATGTCTTACCTTGTGAATGACCGCATACTAAGAAACGGTTTATAGTAAGAGAAATGGTTTATGAGGATTTTGCTTTGTGAGTGGCAGTGAATAGAGAGGTGTTTAAAACTCCCGCAGTTTATGTCAGCAGCTGCAATCTGAACAGAGCATAAAAGATGGCTCAATGTGTTGTCAGTGTAAAGGGCCACCCTTCTTGTTGAAATGGTCTTTCCATTTCTATTTCCCATTATGTTGCTAGTTTTTTTCCTCATTTTCACTTTTGGATAATCAAAAAATGCATCATAGTTATTATGACAATAGAAGAAAATCAATTCATGTAGGCTTCAGAGGCCATTTATATATTCATCTACTTATTCATTCAAACAATATTTGTTTAGTACCTACTATGTGCTGAGCATTATAGTGATTCCTGGAAACATGGTTCATGTCATTATGAAGTTAACTTTCTGAAGTGTCTGAGAGGGATATGGGAGTTAAGGAGTGAATAATTGTCAAGTAATCCAATGAATAAATACAATTATAATAGATTCTCTAGGAAGAGAATACTGGATGAGAGGCTTTTTATAGAAGATCTAAATAATGAGAATAAAAAGCCATGTGAAGAGCTAAGGGAAGACAGCTCCAGTGAGGGCAGACATAAAAGAAACATGATTCAGCTGGATATGCTCAAGGAAGAGAAGTGAGAATAATGTATCTGTAATGGAGAAGATGGAGAATGATGAAAGATAGGGTCAGCCACGTCAGACATAGCCGTATCATTTGTAGTTATTCTAAAATCATTGTGCAAGCCATTGAAGAGTTTTATGGAAGCAGGTTAATAGGTTAATTTAATTTTAAAATAACTTTTTAATTTCACAGATGTTCATGACATACTGTCTTGTGGTGATGCTTGTGAGGGGGCTGCCCAGTTAAAACTGTAGAAAAATCTTCCATGAGCTGCCTAGTCACATAGAAGGGCCAAGAGTAAACGATGAGCTATTTAAATACGTACACTTCATCATTCCTTAAACACCTGCTTTATATGAAGCCTGTAGTAGATTATCTGCAGAATTCATCTGAGAAAAATACAACTTCCTGTTCTCAAGGAAATGCCAGCCTCTCTGGGGAAGATGGAAATATACAAATCACTAATGTTCTGATTTGAGAAATGAAGTTATAAATAGTTTGGTTAATATTATTTTTTTTCAACTGAGACAAGGTATCTGTCTCACTCAGATGGGTAATTTCTTATTTTATTATCAATAATTAACTTATTTATTTATTTTCTTGTTTCTTTTACTATATTTTTACATTATTATGTTATTAGTTCCATGGTGATTACAATTTATATCTAAGTTTAAATAATCTATTTTGGATTAACACCAACTTAATAGTATACAAAATCTGTATAGGTCCACTCCAACTCTACTCCTTTGTGATACTGTTGTACACAAATTATATCTTTATACATTATATGGGCATCAACACAGATTTACAGTTATTGCTTTCACAGTTGTTGTTAAAATCAGATAGGATTTTTAAAAAGAGTAACAAATTAAAAAGTACATTTCTATGCCTTTTATATTTACCTTTTCCAGTTCTCCCTATTTCTTCATGTAGATTCAAATTATTATTTATGGGCAGAACATGCAGGTTTGTTACATAGGTATACGTCTGCCATGGTGGTTTGCTGCACCTATAAATCCATCATCAAATAGGTACTTTTTTCAGTCACTTTCTCTGGTTCTGCAGGGCATTTATTATTTCCTTTTATTTAGAAAATACTATAAAAATAGGCATATAGACCATGGAACAGAATAGAGAACCCAGAAATAAACCCAAATACATACAGTCAACTGATCTTCAACAAAGCATCCAAAAATATAAATTGTGGAATAGACACTCTATTTAATAAAGGTGCTGGGAAAACTGGCAAGCCATATATAGAAGAATGAAACTAGATCCATGTCTTTTACCTCATGCAAAAATCAACTTAAGATGGATCAAAGACTTAAATCTCACACCTGAAACCACAAAAATTCTAGAACACAACATTGGAAAAACTCTTCTAGACACTAGCCTAGGCAAAGAATTCATGACTAAGACCCCAAAAGCAAGTGTAACAGAAACAAAAATAAACAAATGGGACCTAATTATACTAGAAAGCTTCTATACAGCAAATTAAATAATAAAGTAAACAGAAAACCCACAGTATGGGAGAAAATACTTTCAGACTATGTGCCTGACAAAGGACTAGTGTCCATAATCTGTAAGGAACTTAAAGAAATCAGCAAGAAAAAAACCAAATCATCCCATCAAAGAGTGGGGAAAGGACATGAATAGACATTTATCAAAATAAGATATACAAATGGCCAAGAAACATATGAAAAAATGCTCAACATCACTAATTCGGGAAATGCATATTAAAACCTCTCTTCCTCCTGCAAGAATGGTCATTTTTAAAAAGTCAAAAAACAATAGATGTCGGCATGGATGTGGGGAAAAGGGGATGCTTATACATTGCTGGTGTGGTGGGAATGTCAATTAGTACAACCTCTATGAAAAACAGTATAGAGAATCCTTAAAGAACTAAAAGTAGATCTGCCACTCAATCCAGCAACTCCACTACTGGTTATCTCCCTAAAGGAAAATAAGTCATTATGTGAAAAAGACACCTGCACATGTATGTTTATAGTAGCACAATTTACAATTTTAAAGATGTGAAACCAACCTAAGTGCCCATTGTCTAATGAGTGGATAAATACAATTTTGTATAAATACACCATGGAATACTACTCAGCCACAAAAAGGAATGAAATAATGTCTTTTGCAGCAACTTGGATGGAGGTGGAGGCCATTATTCTAAGTGAAGTAACTCAGGAGTGGAAAACCAAAAAACTGTATGTTCTCCCTCACAGGTGGGAGCTAAGTTGTGAGTACCCAAAGGCATACAGAGTGATATAATAGACTTTAGAGACCTAGAAGTGGGAGGGTAGGAGGAAGGCTAGACTACATATTAGGTACACTATGCACTATTCAGGTGATGGGTACACTAAAATTTCAGAATTCACCACTGTATAATTCATTTATGCAACAACAACAAAAAACACTTGTAACTCTGAAAACTATTGAGATAAAACTTAAAATAAATAAACATTTTATTGTGCATATTTGAAGTTTATAATGAAGACATAAAAAACAGATCAACAGGTATATAAAAAGATGCTCAACATCAGTAATCATCAGGGAGATGCAAATTAAAACTACTGAGATAGCACCACACAGCTTTCAGGATGGCCATTATCAGAAAGACAAGAGACAACAAATATTGATGAAGAGTTGAAGAAAAAGGAAACCTAGTACACTGCTGGTAAGAATGTAGATTTTTGTAGCCCTATGGAAACCAGTACAAAGTTTCCTAAATAAATTAAAAATAGGCTGGTTGTGGTGGCTTATGCCTATAATCCCAGCACTTTGGGAGGCCAAAGTGGGCGAATCATTTGAGGCCAAGAGTTCGAGACCAGCATGACTAACATGGTGAAACCCCGTCTCTACTAAAAGTACAAAAATTAGCTTGGAGTGGTGGTGCTGGTCTGTAGTCCCAGCTACTCAAGAGGTTGAGGTGGGAGAATTGCTTGAACCGGGAAGGTGGAAGCTACAGTAAGCTGAGATCACGCCACTGCACTCCAGCCTGGGAGACAAAGCGAGACTCTGTCTCGAGGAAAAAAAAAAAAAAAAACAAACCAAAACAACTAACATATGACATAGGATATATATTCTTGATCAATCACTGGTAATACGTGGGAGGCTCACAGGAATAAACAGGTTGATATAGTTAGAAAGACTGTAAAATAAAAGACCGTGGCCACACTCAGGAACCCAGCAGAGGTGGGGATCATTGCTTTCCAGGAGGATGAGTCATCTAACGTGCGTGAAAAAAAAGCTAGGGCTACACAGGCATATCAAACTTCTCTATACAAGTGAGTCCATGCTAAAGGAAAAGGCTAATTAATTATAGGTTTATTTCAGTTAGTTTCTTCCAGCTGATTAATCTATCCTTAGTTACATAGCAGTTTAACAGACTTAATAAATACCATTCACAGTAATAAGAGTTCTAAGAAAGGTGTATGTATTACACAACCACAAGGAGAATAAATCACACTTGCATTAACTGTAAAACATGAAATAAAATAGCTACCATCTTGACTGACAAAAAGAGGTGGGAGGATGACATTTCAGAGAGAAGGGCTCTACGATCATTGACATATGTAGAAAAACATATTCAAAATATGCATTGGGGCTGGAGTAAAAAGTATATAAACAAAAATAATACATGGCATTTATAAAGAGCACATTATAAACCTCAGATGCTATATTTTATATGTATTATCCTATTTAGTCTTCAGAGAAACATAAGTGGGTAGGTAATATTATAACTGCACTTTATAGAGGAGATAACTGAGATTAATAAAATTTAAGTAATTTGCTCAGCTTTTCAACAAAGCTCTAAAAGAATTGTACACCAATGTTGAGGAATTTGAACCGCATTCAGTACTACCCAGGGAGCAATTAAAAGTTACAAGTAGACCAATAATATGATCAGAGTGTGCCATGGGAAAATAAATAAGGCAGAGAAAAATGTGGTAGATTAAAATTGGTTACATTGGACTTGAAGAGGCACGTCAAGAGGTTTTTTCAGTATGTCAGTAGGAGAGGTGATAAAGGTCTCTGCCAAAGTAATGTCAATCAGGAGAAAAATGAGAGTATGGGTATTAGAGTAATTACAAATGTAGTAACTATGGGATTAATAACAGGACGATGGGTCAAGGGAGAGAATGAATCTAGACTTTGGAATCCCTGAATGTCTTAGTCGATAGTAATGTCTTTAACAGATAGGGAAGCATCTGTTATATTTAACCTAAAATTTTCATGTCAAAACCACATAAATATTGTCTGAATTTGCTGTATATGAGAGTAGGATGAGCATCCTAGCAAAGCAAGGGTATTATTAGTGTTCACCCTCATCTTCACCTCATCATTAGAGAATATTTATGGACCTGCAACATGGCACAGCAGCTGTTTTCTACAGGTCAATAGGGGGTGGAGATGCAAGAAACACTGCTTGTTTTACTATTTTTATCATTTTCAATTTGTATAAATTTAGGTGAATGTGGCCAATTATTTGCAAAAGTGACCACATTTATATAATTCCCAATATGCATAATCCTTTGAAATGTGACTAAGATTCCTCTTATAAAGAGATAGAGTCTATCTCTCTACCTCTTGAGTTTGGGCTGATTGTGATTTGCTTTGACCAACAGAATGTGGGGGAAGTAAGTTTGTACCAATTTTGACACTAGGCTTTACTCTCTCTCAAAACTCTCCATCTGCCATGTGAAAAAAGCCTGGGCCACCTGTTTCACAATGAGAGATGTGTTGACCAGGTGTACTTGGTGCCCATCCAACCATCCAGCATGTGCACAAAGCTGTCTTAGACCAGGTAGGCTCAATCAATCTGTCAGCACACAGTGTACAATTGATGATTCCAGTCAAGATCATTTAAGCCTACCTAGATAACCAGAATTGCCCAGCTGACACATAGAATTGTGAGAAATACAATTATTGTTTGAGGTAACTCAGTTTGGGGATGGTTGTTACACAGCAATAGGTAACTAATGCATTATTATACATATTAATAGTGTAGAAAATTTTGAAATTGTTTAAAAGAGAAAAGATAATTAAAATCATACATGTTCCCATTATATGGTTTGGCTGTGTCCCCACCCAAATCTTACCTTGAAATGTAATAATCCCCACATGTCAAGGGTGGGGCTGGGTAGAGATAAATGAATTATGGGGGCTGGGATGTTTCCCCCACACTGTTCCTGTGGTAGTGAATAAGTCTCAGGAGATCTGATGGATTTATAGATGGGAGTTCCCCTGCACAAGCTCTGTTGCCTGCCACCATGTAAGATGTGCCTTTACTCTTCCTTCACCTTCCATCATGATTATGAGGCCTCCCCAACCATATGGAACTGTGAGTCCATTAAACTTCCTTTTCTTTATAAATTACCCAGTTTTGGGTATGTCTTTATTAGCAGTGTGAGAACAGACTAATACATTCCACTTAGTTCAACTTTGTTTTGGTATGATTAAATCTTTTCACAATTATATACTCACAATAAAAATGTGGTAAGACTTTCTATCCTTTTTGAAAACTGACTTTTTCACTTAACAATATGTATTAACAGCATGTGATGTGTCTTTCCGTGAGAATGAATACACTTATACACATAGTTTAGCACTTACATGTAAGTCCACCCATGATCTGTGAATAGACATCTGGAATTCTTTATTTGTGTTATTCCACATTGAGTGAAATTTTTCTGTTAAGCATCTTCTTTGACAGAAAAGGGAGATGAGATTATATATATATATTATCTCCAGTTTCATCTGGAGTAGCTCCAGAAGTAGAAATTTTTTTTAATGAAAGGAAAATATAACCTAAGTTATATATTCATTTTTATTTTTGTTGAGGTGGAGTCCCACTCTGTTGTCCAGGCTGGAATGCAGTGGTGTGATCTCAGCTCACTGCAACTTCTGCCTCCAAGGTTCAAGTGATTCCCCTGCCTCAGTCTCTCAAGTAGCTGGGACTACAAACGCTCACCACCACACTTGGCTAATGTTTTGTATTGTTAGTACAGATGGGATTTCAACATGTTGGCCAGGCTGGTCTCAAATTCCTGACCTCAAGTGATCTGCCCGACCAGCCTCCCAAAATTCTGGGATTACAGACATGAGCCACTGTGCCCAGTCTCTATGTTAAATTAAAGACACCGACTTTGGTGAAGTGTGATCCACTGAAGGTCATTGACTATAATAGCTAGAACAACCAAAGGAAGAAAGGAGCTGAGTAATCATTATTTTTCATTTGTCACGTCAATGGCAGTGTTTTCTTTTTTAATAGTAAAGGAATGATAATTTTAATAAAAACACAGTTTGCCTCTTTGGATAGTGGTGAAGGCAAAGAGTCTCAAAGTTGACATATCACACTAGAAAGAGATTCAATTTATTTGATCTTTTCTAAAGGATGGGTTTGACATGAATAGTCAAGGGGAAATTACTTTTTGAATAAATGTTTATTAGACACTCTCATGTTTATGGTCTTTCAAGGTGCTAAAAGGAATATAAGTAGGTGGATTGCATGATAAATTAATTGGTCTCATACTGTTTACCTGAAATCACATGTTTTACATTGTAACCCTCTGAATTATCCCAAATCCCTATGCTAAAAATCTAACTTTCATGACTTCCATAGGAGAAACTGATGGTCTAGCTATTAGTTTTGCACAGCTGTTGTTTTGATGGGAATCAAATACCCAAGGAGAAAATTCAGCCAATAAATAAACCTTTACTGGGCATACATTTTTAGTGATATATTAGGAAGAATAGAGATTCATTAAGCAAAAAGAACATAGGGTATTTAAATATTTCCTGTAGAAGTGAGAGCATGTTAAAATAGTGAGTGGCCCACTGGTATGCCTGAATGGTTGGCATGTGCCTGAGAGATTCATATTTTCTGCCTGACTACAGAGGGGGCAGGGCCTGTTGTAGCCAGTGTTCCTGACTGTTTACCTTCAGTTCTGTCTGGGAATAACTTTACAGTTTATGCCAGGGTATAAATAAGATGTCCTAGTGGGTATGAGATGAAGAAATTTGGAAATAATTATTTTGAATTTCAAATTCTATGTTGGAAAAAGAAATAATAATTGAGAGTCTTGATAAATGTATATAAGTATGTATAAAATGTATATAAGTATGTATAAAGGTATGAAGTATGGATCTAAATCACAAGAATGAATTCAACCCAGACAATGGAAGGAAAAATAGGAGAAAAAGTGAACCATGAAAGTTATTATGAGCAAATCCAAAATGAAATAAAATGTCTAAAATAGATTTAAATTAATCAGTTATTATAGATATAAATGGGATTAACTCACTAATCAAAAGATGGATGTAAAAGGATCCAATAAAATCAGATCTACAGACATGTATTTAAAATAATAGTACAGAAAAGTTAAAATAAGAAAAAGTTGTGACAGAAAAATATAACTAAAATTTGGCTTAGCAGTTTTAATATGAAACTAAATAGATTTTAATGGCAACATTTTTAAGGGACACAAAGGAATACTCTTGAGTGTTAAAGAAAACAAGTCAGTGCCATATGCTGGTTCTTTAAAAATATCAGAAGATGTACACATCTCTGAAAAGACTGAGCAAACAAAAAAGAAGAAAGAATGAAAAGGGTAAAATGCAAGTATTTGAAAAATAGTAAAATATCACTATCAATACCTATATGCTAATGTTTTAAAATATAAATAAAAATATAAAATGTTCACACAGATGATAATTTCAATAGAATATTAAATATTAAAAATTACAATCTTTCCCTCACATACACACACAAAGGCCCCATATCTCATAGACATGACAAAAAATTTTTCTATCAAATATTCAAGGAATAGTAAAACATGAAGATGTAACTCATTATTTCAACATTAAAGGCATTCTATAGGCCAAAATACTTAAAATAGATGGTAGTAATGTAGTAACAAAAAATAGACCAATGGGAAAAAATAGAGAACCCCTATAATATGCTTACAGTGAAACGAATATATGAGAGAGTTCACTGCACAAACTGTGGGTAAACAATAGATTTAACAGAGATATTAAGAAAACTGAGTAACTATACTAATAAAAGTATACTTTCATTCCTACCTTACACAATAGAAACATGGGGCTGAAATGACAGAGCTAATAGAATAAAAATGTTAGGAATTATCTGTAGGATCTTAGAGTGGAGAATGAGTTCTTAAAGAAATCCAACACAGAAAACATACAGGAACAATTGGTTAATACATAGAATATTCAGGAAAACATTAAAAATTGTGATGAGAAAAGGGGAATACACGAAGACTGACATCCTCACCTTAATCCCCTCACCTCAGCAACCCCGCCCACAGATGGTACTAGACAATTTAGAGAGGTGGAGCTCTGAATGGCAAGTAAAGGCATTCTCTCTTTCAATATTAATCAAAGGAACAGTAATGAAATAATTAAACATCAGATTATAAATATTAAACCTCAGTTATTGCAAATATTTATAAGGTCGTGGGAAATAGGAACTTTTGGTTGACTTCTGATGTTAGTCCCTTAGTGACATTGCAAGTACTTGTTTGACCTGTCACCTGAGATTTTACTCCACAAAAAAATCAAACATGTTGATTTTGTCCCCTTTAGGGACAGGCATAAAGATTTTCCTCATTACATTATTTGTAACATATATTACAAATAATATACATTGTTTTGTATATTGGTGGGCAGGGATGTGGAATCTGCTTAGGACAATGGAAATATAAATTAGGATACATGAATTTATGGAATACTCTGCAGCAGTCAAAAGCAAATTATAGGTGTACATAATAATAATAATGAATTCTAAAAGCATATTTTTGAGTAAAAAGTATGAATATGAACAAGATTTATAGTGCAAAAACATACACCTGAAATTATAATACACACATTCACATTTAAAACAACACTGTATGATTTTCAAAGACACATGCATAGACAAACATTTGTACCAAATACCTATGACATAAATTAAAAAGAATGAGAGGAGCCTCAGAACGGGGAAGAAAATGCAATAAAGCAAGAGAGGAAACACAGTAAAACACGAAATATCTTCTCAGATGAAAGAATACCTGAGACATGTACAGGGAAGGTCATTGATATCATGTCTGCCTTGAGTCTTATCCATCCCAGATCAAATTAAGTTTGCCTTGGCTTTCACCTGCTAAAACTGGCAGGGAATTTAATTTCAGTCATTTTTTAAGTTGTCATTCTTGTTACTGTTGATTTACCAGAACTCCATATGCTTCTGTGATCCAACAAAGTTTCTGGACTTTACCTTGCCATGCTCTAGCTTCCCACCCCTCTGTCAAGAGCTAGACGTTAATTTTTCTTGTTACTACTGCTCTTTTAGATAAATGGGCAAAGACATCTGCTTTCAGTAGTTCTCCCTGTTACTGTCAGCAGTTCTTAAAATAGTCATTACCAATGCCTCCTTCTCCATGAGTTAGGCTCTGTCATGTAATTTGGTACTTGTCTATTTTCAGTCTCCCAACCAACCTTCATTAATTCTTCTTCCAGGGTGGCCCAGGACAAATACAGATGAAACTAAATTTTGGAATTATTAAGAATCTGAACCACAGGAAAACAAAACAAAACAAAACAAAAACCAACTCACCTTTGAGAAAGGGAAGAGTGGGGTGGAAAAAGAGGAAGAATATCATCATTTAAATGGAGGTACCTTATAGCTAACAGAACCTGGCACAAATTAGTGTCTTCATGGATCAGCCAAGCACAGATGTGAACCTGGCTTCTTTACTTCAGGACTTCCAATACCATTCATTATGTTAAAGACGATGTGTACACTTGCAAGGGACTCTATAGACAAAATTTAGCAAATGTATTTGTCCTCACATATTTTTTTCTTGGAGTATATTATAAAACACTATTTTGGGAATTCCAGTATAAGACATTCTAAAACTAAGGAATTGCTTTTCCTCAGAAATTGTTATTGTACCAATAACCTCAACTCAGAAACTGAGCCACACATAAATTATTTGATCACCCAGGATTTTATACAAGCCTTGAAAACAGTCATTCTCCGTAGTGTCTTTCCTGTATTGTATATTTTCAGTGAGGAAACAATTATATTTTCTAGTTTTTTTCTTTTTTTTTTTTGCAGATACAGTTGAAGAGACTATTGTTGCCACACAGCTAATTAGAAATCAATAATATTTGATTGTATGCAATCCACTGGTGATTTGCTCAATTAGCTCTTCCAGAAGCATGTTATTTACTCTGATTCCCTCTGTAGGATGTAGGATTTTGTGTTAAGTACAATTCAGGGATGGAAGCTGAGGTTTTCTTATCAGTAAAAGTGGTTTTTCTTCTTATACAGCTCTTTACAGTAATATTAAGTGAGAGGGTCCCAATAATTGTCAATAATAAATTAATATTTAAAAACTTTTACCTTATATTTATAATTTTATTGATGAAGACACCACCTTTTGATTGTCAATTAATTCATATCTACATGAAATACCCACCTTAGCAACACATTTGAAGAGAAACAAGATCAAGTTGAAAGCAGTTCCTTTTAAATTTGACTTGTTAGATGAAAACAATTTATATTTAAATAGCATATAATTTTTCCTAAACAGTTTTTGTGGAATTCTAGACTGGAGTAAAGATGAGCTTACTTACAAGGAGGAAAAATTCTTCCTGATTGCTTTCCATGGAGGAATGAAAAGCTAAGAGAAGTTAAGGACCTACTTTCCTCAATTCAAATTAATAGCATCGTCTGCATTACTAAATGTGTATGAGGAAGGTGATAAAACAACAATTATATAAATTTATTTAAAAAACACATGATTGTCCAAAACATCAGCAATCATGGTGTAATGAAAAATAATACACTTTTATATTCAGAAAGAGGCATTTACAAAATTGAGCACAGCAGTGTGATTTTAACAGCTAATACTTAGAAACTACCCAAATTCCTATTAGTGGTGAAATGGATAAATAAATTGTGGTATATCTATGCATTGGAATATTACAGAACAATAAAAATGAGCAAACTACAAATACATGTAAAAATATGGACAAATTTCATAGGCTATAATAAATTAATTCAGACACAAATATACAGTTGGCCTTTCCTATCCAAGGTGTTCACATCTGTGGATTAAACAATTGCAGATCAAAAATCTTAAAAAAATAGGAATGGTTGCATCTGTACTGAACATGTACAGACTTGTTTTACTTGTCATTATTTCTTTAAAAATACAGCATAACAACTATTTACATAGTATTTATGTTGCATTACACATTATAAGTAATCTAAAGTATATGGAAGGTTGTATATAGCTTATAGGCAAATACAGTGTCATTTTACATAAGATACTCGAGCATCTGTAGATTTTAGTATCGGCAGGGGTTCCTGAAACCAATTTCTCATAAATACCAAGGGACGGCTATGTTTCATACATGAGGATATACGTGTGCATATGTGTATTCTTGTAGTACAATTTATATAGGCAGACACAAACAAGTTATGATGTTTGAAGTCAATATATAAAACTACTTTGGGGAAAATAGAGGGGAAATGATGTGGAGACGACACAGGTAAGAGGCATCGTCTGGAGTATTGGCTATATTCCCTTTAATGATCCAGATCATGGTTACAAAGGGTATTCACATTGTGGATAATCCATTCTGCTGAACAGTTATTTTGTGTACCTTCCCTATGAACATCATATATATATATTTTTAATGTTCAAACACCGCTAACTAAAAAAAAAAAAAAAAGAGAGAGAGAGAAAGAGCAAGATTTTCAAATCTGAGTTAGCCTCATTGGCCTTGGTATAAAGTTATTTAACTCTAAGAATCTTGTTTACCTCATTTAAAATGAATTTTTAAATGGAATTTATTATTACTATCCAAGATTTTGTCACAGGATTTAATGGAATTCTGCATAACAAGGCCTTCCAATCAGTGGTACTTTAATACAATTAATCAAAGTTACTTCCTTCCCCTCTCAAATTTTAACATGCTATCTCGAAAGTACACTGATAGCTATGAGAAACAATACTAGGTATCTCTCAAGTAAGAAAATAAAACTGTTCTGCCATGTGAGAAAATGTGGAGATTCTAAAAGGCATCTGGACTGAGAAAAACAAAGTTCAATACACTGTTCAATAAATCAATAGATTTATTTCATTGTCCAGTAAAATTACTGCCAATCTGTTCAGCACTAGCCAATTAGGAGGCAAAAGGGAGGGCTTGGTTACAGGATTGAGCAGATTAAGAAGTCCTGGCCAAGAATATCAATTTGATTCACAGACCCACATTAATGTATCAACTTAATTCATGGATTAGCATTGATCTATAAATGAGCAAAAACTTCATGGATTTGTTTGGATCAAAATCTTCAATTCCAAGAAAAGTTTGCTCTTGTTTGTATGTTTACCTCATGCATTGACTCTTACCTTCAGAGATGTTTCTAAATAATGATGGGTTAACCTGGCAAAAGCCATTTATTGATTGATAGATTTAACCAATGAATATTTTTAAGTATTGATTTTGTGTTAAATCACAGTTCAAATTTCATTTGGAGATACTAGCCATTATTAAGGCATAACTTAAAAATGCCATTTTCAATTTGCCCTCTAGGTGAATCACATCAGCTTTTTTACGGTCTTCCATTTGAATAAAACTTACAAGTTGATGTATACTTGGAGCCTCATATACATTTTTTTTTTTTTAAATTTATTTATTATTATTATACTTTAAGTTGTAGGGTACATGTGCATAACGTGCAGGTTTGTTACATATGTATACTTGTGCCATGTTGGTCTGCTGCACCCATCAACTCGTCATTTACATCAGGTATAACTCCCAATGCAATCCCTCCCCTCTCCCCCCTCCCCATGATAGGCCCCGGTGTGTGATGTTCCCCTTCCTGAGTCCAAGTGATCTCATTGTTCAGTTCCCACTTATGAGTGAGAACATGCGGTGTTTGGTTTTCTGTTCTTGTGATAGTTTGCTAAGAATGATGGTTTCCAGCTGCATCCATGTCCCTACAAAGGACGCAAACTCATCCTTTTTTATGGCTGCATAGTATTCCATGGTGTATATGTGCCACATTTTCTTAATCCAATCTGTCACTGATGGACATTTGGGTTGATTCCAAGTCTTTGCTATTGTGAATAGTGCTGCAATGAACATACGTGTGCATGTGTCTTTATAGCAGCATAATTTATAATCCTTTGGGTATATCCCCAGTAATGGGATGGCTGGGTCATATGGTACATCTAGTTCTAGATCCTTGAGGAATCGCCATACTGTTTTCCATAATGGTTGAACTAGTTGACAATCCCACCAACAGTGTAAAAGTGTTCCTATTTCTCCACATCCTCTCCAGCACCTGTTGTTTCCTGACTTTTTAATGATCGCCATTCTAACTGGTGTGAGATGGTATCTCATTGTGGTTTTGATTTGCATTTCTCTGATGGCCAGTGATGGTGAGCATTTTTTCATATGTCTGTTGGCTGTATGAATGTCTTCTTTTGAGAAATGTCTGTTCATATCCTTTGCCCACTTTTGGATGGGGTTGTTTGTTTTTTTCTTGTAAATTTGTTTGAGTTCTTTGTAGGTTCTGGATATTAACCCTTTGTCAGATGAGTAGATTGCAAAAATTTTCTCCCATTCTGTAGGTTGCCTGTTCACTCTGATGGTAGTTTCTTTTGCTGTGCAGAAGCTCTTTAGTTTAATTAGATCCCATTTGTCAATTTTAGCTTTTGCTGCCGTTGCTTTTGGTGTTTTAGACATGAAGTCTTTGCCCATGCCTATGTCCTGAATGGTATTACCTAGGTTTTCCTCTAGGATTTTTATGGTATTAGGTCTAACATTTAAGTCTCTAATCCATCTTGAATTAATTTTCGTATAAGGAGTAAGGAAAGGATCCAGTTTCAGCTTTCTACTTATGGCTAGCCAATTTTCCCAGCACCATTTATTAAATAGGGAATCCTTTCCCCATTTCTTGTTTCTCTCAGGTTTGTCAAAGATCAGATGGCTGTAGATGTGTGGTATTATTTCTGAGGACTCTGTTCTGTTCCATTGGTCTATATCTCTGTTTTGGTACCAGTACCATGCTGTTTTGGTTACTGTAGCCTTGTAGTATAGTTTGAAGTCAGGTAGCGTGATGCCTCCAGCTTTGTTCTTTTGACTTAGGATTGTCTTGGAGATGCAGGCTCTTTTTTGGTTCCATATGAACTTTAAAGCAGTTTTTTCCAATTCTGTGAAGAAACTCATTGGTAGCTTGATGGGGATGGCATTGAATCTATAAATTACCTTGGGCAGTATGGCCATTTTCACGATATTGATTCTTCCTATCCATGAGCATGGTATGTTCTTCCATTTGTTTGTGTCCTCTTTTATTTCACTGAGCAGTGGTTTGTAGTTCTCCTTGAAGAGGTCCTTTACATCCCTTGTAAGTTGGATTCCTAGGTATTTTATTCTCTTTGAAGCAATTGTGAATGGAAGTTCATTCATGATTTGGCTCTGTGTTTGTCTGTTATTGGTGTATAAGAATGCTTGTGATTTTTGCACATTAATTTTGTATCCTGAGACTTTGCTGAAGTTGCTTATCAGCTTAAGGAGATTTTGGGCTGAGACAATGGGATTTTCTAAATATACAATCATGTCATCTGCAAACAGGGAAAATTTGACTTCTTCTTTTCCTAACTGAATACCCCTGATTTCTTTCTCTTGCCTAATTGCCCTAGCCAGAACTTCCAACACTATGTTGAATAGGAGTGGTGAGAGAGGGCATCCCTGTCTTGTGCCAGTTTTCAAAGGGAATTTTTCCAGTTTTTGCCCATTCAGTATGATATTGGCTGTGGGTTTGTCATAAATAGCTCTCATTATTTTGAGGTACGTTCCATCAATACCGAATTTATTGAGCGTTTTTAGCATGAAGGGCTGTTGAATTTTGTCAAAAGCCTTTTCTGCATCTATTGAGATAATCATGTGGTTCTTGTCTTTGGTTCTGTTTATATGCTGGATTATGTTTATTGATTTGCGAATGTTGAACCAGGCTTGCATCCCAGGGATGAAGCCCACTTGATCATGGTGGATAAGCTTTTTGATGTGTTGCTGAATCCGGTTTGCCAGTATTTTATTGAGGATTTTTGCATCGATGTTCATCAGGGATATTGGTCTAAAATTCTCTTTTTTTGTTGTGTCTCTGCCAGGCTTTGGTATCAGGATGATGTTGGCCTCATAAAATGAGTTAGGGAGGATTCCCTCTTTTTCTATTGATTGGAATAGTTTCAGAAGGAATGGTACCAACTCCTCCTTATACCTCTGGTAGAATTCAGCTGTGAATCCATCTGGTCCGGGACTTTTTTTGGTTGGTAGGCTATTAATTATTGCCTCAATTTCAGAGCCTACTATTGGTCTATTCAGGGATTCAACTTCTTCCTGGTTTAGTCTTGGAAGAGTGTAAGTGTCCAGGAAATTATCCATTTCTTCTAGGTTTTCCAGTTTATTTGCGTAGAGGTGTTTATAGTATTCTCTGATGGTAGTTTGTATTTCTGTGGGGTCGGTGGTGATATCCCCTTTATCATTTTTAATTGCGTCGATTTGATTCTTCTCTCTTTTCTTCTTTATTAGTCTTGCTAGTGGTCTGTCAATTTTGTTGATCTTTTCAAAAAACCAACTCCTGGATTCATTGATTTTTTGGAGGGTTTTTTGTGTCTCTATCTCCTTCAGTTCTGCTCTGATCTTAGTTATTTCTTGCCTTCTGCTAGCTTTGGAATGTGTTTGCTCTTGCTTCTCTAGTTCTTTTAATTGCGATGTTAGAGTGTCAATTTTTGATCTTTCCTGCTTTCTCTTGTGGGCATTTAGTGCTATAAATTTCCCTCTACACACTGCTTTAAATGTGTCCCAGAGATTCTGGTATGTTGTATCTTTGTTCTCATTGGTTTCAAAGAACATCTTTATTTCTGCCTTCATTTCGTGATGTACCCAGTAGTCATTCAGGAGCAGGTTGTTCAGTTTCCATGTAGTTGAGCGGTTTTGATTGAGTTTCTTAGTCCTGAGTTCTAGTTTGATTGCACTGTGGTCTGAGAGACAGTTTGTTATAATTTCTGTTCTTGTACATTTGCTGAGGAGTGCTTTACTTCCAATTATATGGTCAATTTTGGAGTAAGTACAATGTGGTGCTGAGAAGAATGTATATTCTGTTGATTTGGGGTGGAGAGTTCTATAGATGTCTATTAGGTCTGCTTGCTGCAGAGATGAGTTCAATTCCTGGGTATCCTTGTTAACTTTCTGTCTTGTTGATCTGTCTAATGTTGACAGTGGAGTGTTGAAGTCTCCCATTATTATTGTATGGGAGTCTAAGTCTCTTTGTAAGTCTCTAAGGACTTGCTTTATGAATCTGGGTGCTCCTGTATTGGGTGCATATATATTTAGGATAGTTAGCTCTTCCTGTTGAATTGATCCCTTTACCATTATGTAATGGCCTTCTTTGTCTCTTTTGATCTTTGATGGTTTAAAGTCTGTTTTATCAGAGACTAGTATTGCAACCCCCGCTTTTTTTTGTTCTCCATTTGCTTGGTAAATCTTCCTCCATCCCTTTATTTTGAGCCTATGTATGTCTCTGCGTGTGAGATGGGTCTCCTGAATACAGCAGACTGATGGGTCTTGACTCTTTATCCAGTTTGCCAGTCTGTGTCTTTTCATTGGAGCATTTAGTCCATTTACATTTAAGGTTAAGATTGTTATGTGTGAACTTGATCCTGCCATTATGATATTAACTGGTTATTTTGCTCGTTAGTTGATGCAGTTTCTTCCTAGCCTCGATGGTCTTTACATTTTGGCATGTTTTTGCAATGGCTGGTACCAGTTGTTCCTTTCCATGTTGAGTGCTTCCTTCAGGGTCTCTTGTAAGGCAGGCCTAGTGGTGACAAAATCTCTAAGCATTTGCTTATCTGTAAAGGATTTTATTTCTCCTTCACTTATGAAACTTAGTTTGGCTGGATATGAAATTCTGGGTTTAAAATTCTTTTCTTTAAGAATGTTGAATATTGGCCCCCACTCTCTTCTTGTTTGTAGAGTTTCTGCCGAGAGATCTGCTGTGAGTCTGATGGGCTTCCCTTTGTGGGTAACCCGACCTTTCTCTCTGGCTGCCCTTAAGATTTTTTCCTTCATTTCAACTTTGGTGAATCTGGCAATTATGTGTCTTGGGGTTGCTCTTCTCGAGGAGTATCTTTGTGGCGTTCTCTGTATTTCCTGGATTTGAATGTTGGCCTGCCCTACTAGGTTGGGGAAGTTCTCCTGGATGATATCCTGAAGAGTGTTTTCCAACTTGGTTCCATTTTCCCCCTCACTTTCAGGCACCCCAATCAGACGGAGATTTGGTCTTTTTACATAATCCCATACTTCTTGCAGGCTTTGTTCATTTCTTTTTCTTCTTTTTTCTTTTGGTTTCTCTTCTCGCTTCATTTCATTCATTTGATCCTCAATCGCTGATACTCTTTCTTCCAGTTGATCGAGTCGGTTACTGAAGCTTGTGCATTTGTCACGTATTTCTCGTGTCATGGTTTTCATCTCTTTCATTTCGTTTATGACCTTCTCTGCATTAATTAGTCTAGCCGTCAATTCTTCCACTTTTTTTTCAAGATTTTTAGTTTCTTTGCGCTGGGTACGTAATTCCTCCTTTAGCTCTGAGAAATTTGATGGACTGAAGCCTTCTTCTCTCATCTGGTCAAAGTCATTCTCCGTACAGCTTTGATCCGTTGCTGGCGATGAGCTGCGCTCCTTTGCCGGGGGAGATGCGCTCTTGTTTTTTGAATTTCCAGCTTTTCTGCCCTGCTTTTTCCCCATCTTTGTGGTTTTATCTGCCTCTGGTCTTTGATGATGGTGATGTACTTATGGGGTTTTGGTGTAGGTGTCCTTCCTGTTTGATAGTTTTCCTTCTAACAGTCAGGACCCTCAGCTGTAGGTCTGTTGGAGATTGCTTGAGGTCCACTCCAGACCCTGTTTGCCTGGGTATCAGCAGCAGAGGCTGCAGAAGATAGAATATTTCTGAACAGCGAGTGTACCTGTCTGATTCTTGCTTTGGAAGCTTCCTCTCAGGGGTGTACTCCACCGTGTGAGGTGTGGGGTGTCAGACTGCCCCTAGTGGGGGATGTCTCCCGGTTAGGCTACTCAGGGGTCAGGGACCCACTTGAGCAGGCAGTCTGTCCGTTCTCAGATCTCAACCTCCGTGTTGGGAGATCCACTGCTCTCTTCAAAGCTGTCAGACAGAGTCGTTTGCGTCTGCAGAGCTTTCTGCTGCTTTTTTGTTGTTGTTGTTGTTGTGTAGCTGTGCCCTGTCCCCAGAGGTGGAGTCTACAGAGACAGGCAGGTTTCCTTGAGCTGCTGTGAGCTCCACCCAGTTGGAGCTTCCCAGCAGCTTTGTTTACCTACTTAAGCCTCAGCAATGGCGGGCGCCCCTCCCCCAGCCTCGCTGCTGCCTTGCCGGTAGATCACAGACTGCTGTGCTAGCAATGAGGGAGGCTCCGTGGGCATGGGACCCTCCCGGCCAGGTGTGGGATATGATCTCCTGGCGTGCCTGTTTGCTTAAAGCGCAATATTGGGGTGGGAGTTACCCGATTATCCAGGTGTTGTGTATCTCAGTTCCCCTGGCTAGGAAAAGGGATTCCCTTCCCCCTTGCGCTTCCCAGGTGAGGCGATGCCTCGCCCTGCTTCAGCTCTGGCTGGTCGGGCTGCAGCAGCTGACCAGCACCGATCGTCCGGCACTCCCCAGTGAGATGGACCCAGTACCTCAGATGAAAATGCAGAAATCACGGGTCTTCTGTGTTGCTCGCGCTGGGAGTTGGAGACTGGAGCTGTTCCTATTCGGCCATCTTGCTCTGCCCCCTCTCATATACATTTTGAAAGGTTGTTTGATACTTCTTTGTGAAAAGGAGCACAAATATTATTATAGTTTCATAGAGAACTGACTTGCAAATGTGTACATTCTTAATATACATATTTTTACTTCTATATTTATCTTCTATATTTAACTAGAACCAAGTCTTTTTATTTGAATCCATAACCGGGTCAACTAATATATATTCAGAAACACATAAAAAAACAGAAGGCTTAAAAATAAATACTACATAAAAATCTTGTATATATATACATATATATCTTAATTTTGTTTTTAAATGAGGCAAGGGATAGTGTTAGTACATACTGCAAAACTGGGATAGCCTCTTAGTCTCCGTGAAGCTAATTATATGTTTAAAAAGTTTTGTCTTGTTTTGGGTAGACAGCAAAGGCACATTAAACCAACCTTAGTCTCTTCTTAACATTATGATTCCTGTGAGAACTATAGAGTTATTGGACTATATAATGGCTAATTTATGAATCTCTCTATAATCCTCATGTCCCCAGTTACCTCCAAATAACCAGGTGTCTCTGGTTAATCAAAATGCTTAGTAATGCAGAGATCCCATTAGTGGCAGCTCATACTTCATTATTACAATGACTGTGTGAGTGGTATAGTTGTAAGGCTCTGGAGTTAGACTATTGGGATACTTCTCCCACTCTGTTTCCTTTTAGTTGTGAACTATGGGCAGTTAATTTATTATCTCATGACTTCAGTTTTATGTCTACATACTAGGATTTATGATAGCACTTACCTCATATAATTATTTTCAAGATTACATGCGATAATGGATGTGAAATGAAAAGTCAGAAAACTCTGATATTAAGTCCAGCACTTACTTTTGAGTAAAGTTAAAAGAGTACACTCCCACATGAGCTGGGTTTGATCCAACATTTTTTTTTCTTTAAACTTTTTATTTTTAGATAAATTTATACTTGCAGAAAAGTTCCAAAAATAATACAGAGCTTTTGTGTACCCTTCACCCATTTCATCTCATGTTCGTATCTTGCATAGCCATAGTATAGTTATGCAAACTGAAAAAACACTGGAATATTATTAGCAATAGTCTTTCTTAGAAGTTGCACTGTGTTTACTTGTTATGGCTTCTTAGCATTCTCCAAACTGTGACCATTTCTCAGTCTTGTCTTTTATGACTTTGACACTTTTGCAGAGAACAGAGAAGTTATTTTACTGAATTGCCCTCAGTTTGGAGTTGTTATGATTAGATTGAGGTTATGCATTATTATGATGAATACCACAGACATGATATGCTCTTCTGAGTGCATTGTATCAGTGGCTACGTTGTGTTGGTTTGTCTCATTCCTGGTAATGTTAACCTTGATTACTTGGTTAAGGTGAAATCTGACATAATTCATGATTGAGCTCCAGTTTTTCCCATTGTAATAAGTAAATATTGGGATGAGATAGTTTGAGACTACAAATATCTTTTTTCTTACACTTTTATCTATTTAATTTTAGTATTCATTGGTGGATCTTGACTGAAGCAATTAGTAGTTATCATTGTAGTGTTCTAATGGTTAACGTTGATTTTCTTTTTTCACATTTTGTCTACATTTAATACTTGAAATTATACCATAGGATAAGCTGTTCCTTCTTATTTATGTATTCATTTATAAAAGTATAAGCTGATGGATTTTTTTTCTTTGGTTATGATCTCATTCTACCATATATGTTCCCCTCAAATGACTTCAAGTTTGGTCATTGGAAACTCTTTTAGGCTTACTCTTGTGTTTTGTTTTGTTTGACATACCCCATTTCCTCCTTCCCTTCCTCCCTCCCTCCTTCTCTCCTTCCCTTCTTCCTTGCTTCCCTCCCTCCTTCCTTTCTTCCTCCTTTCCTTCTTCCTTCTTCCTTCCCTTTCTTTTCTTTCTTTCTTTCTTTCTTTCTTTTTCTTTCTTTCTTTCTTTTTTTCTTTTTCTTTCTCTTTCTTTCTTTCTTTCATTCTTTCTTTCCTTCTTTCTTTCTTTCCTTCCTTCCTTCCTTCCTTCTTTCCTTCCTTCCTTCCTTCCCTCTCTCCTTCCTTCCTTCTCTTCCTCCTTCCTTCTTTCCCTCCTTGCTTCCTCCTTCCTTCCACTCTCTCTGCCTCCCTCCCAACCTCCCTCTTCCTTGTCTTCTTTCTTTTTTTCTTTTTAATTGTTCCCTGCATCTAAAGATGCTCTAAACTCATCTTGGATTTTTCCAAACCCAATCCTAGAATCGATTACTTCTCAAATAATCTCTTGCTCCTTTGTTAAAGAATGATATGTATAACCCAAGATCCGGTTACTAAGTATACTCTTTAATAATGGGTGTCATTGCTTCTAAACTCACTCACTGGACACAGATATATATATATATATATATATATATATATATATATATATATATGCATACTAATTCAAGTATACACAAAGAGCTCTATTTATGTATAAATCTATGTGCTTTTATATATTTTAAGAAAACATTAGTTTATACTCATACATCTGATTCTTATGTAGTGCCAGAAGATCCAGTCTAACCTTTCCCCTTTCTTATAACTTCTTTTTTCTGACAACGAGAAGCCTGGGTCTCATTATCTACAGCATATTTGCTCCTATGCTCACTCAATTCTAGTATAGCTCAGAATTGCTAACTCATTCACCTGTGAAAAGAAATTTACCCTGTAGTGCTCAATGTTGATGTACAGTTCTTTTTTTCTCTTAAGCTTTACAGCATCCAGTCAAAACACTGTTTTCTAAAGTTAATTAGGTCATCTTCTTTCTTCTCCATGGTTATGGTTATGCAATAGTTTCTGTATGGTTTTTCGGTATGGTTATGCAATAGTTCTGTATATGTTAAGATTTATTTGTCACAGTCCATCTTAGGTTCCCCCTCACATATAGGTTGAGTTTTTAATGTATGTATATTAAAATTCAATATTTGTGATATAAACGTTTGAGTTTCAACAAAAGCACCATAACTGTTCTATAAAAATAAATAAAGTTCCATATCCTGCAAAATTTCCTTTCGTACTTCCTTCCTAGTCAATCCAACAATTAGAAACAATTGGCAACACTGACGTGTTTCTCATCCTTGTGGTTTTGTTTCATTTTCCAGAATGTTATATAAATAGNTGACGTGTTTCTCATCCTTGTGGTTTTGTTTCATTTTCCAGAATGTTATATAAATAGAATGATGTAATATGTAACATTTTGGGTCTGTCTTTTTTCATTTAGCAAAAAGCATCTAGGATTCATCCATGTTGTAATATGAATGAATATTTTATTCCTTTTTAGTGATGAATAGTGTACCATTGTGTGGATATATCACAGTTGGTTCAGTTTGTACAGATATCCCAGTTTGCCAATATTTATATTGAAGCATTTAACATATGGATCATCATAATTTTAAATTCCCTCCTGAATAGTTCCAGCCTCTGTTTGTGTCTAAATCTAATTCACACCTGAGACTGTTTTTTTTTTCTTGTCTTTTTGAATGCCTCATAAATATTGTTGAATAGCAGAAATAAAATCTTACGTAGAATAGTAGAGACTGAGAGAAAGGGTTATCAGCTCTAAAAATAGGCATGCTTTTTAGTATGAGATTTCAAGTAAATCTGGTTAGGAATTAAGCTAGTTTTTGGTAGGTTGCTGTTATGTTTGCATACAGCTAACCACCAGTTTCAACTCCCTTTTGTAATAACTCATGTTGAATGTTGGGACTGGTTTAACAAACGCCAGCTCCAATCTCAGCTACACGTCTTCTCTGTGCTATTCCTCAGAGAGCATCTTTTTCCGAGCTCTTAGCCTGCACCTTCCTCTCTCTGTCCCATCTGTATTCTGATGTTATTTGTTACTGCATGCTTGCTCTATGAGAGTTGAAAGGTAATGATGGGAAAGTGTTTTCTCTTTTTGTGTTTAAGAGAATAGAGATCCCTTTCTTTTTGTTCTTGGACAGATACAGTGTCCTTTGGGCATGGAGGTGTGGCCCATTTCTGTATTTCTCCTTCTCCTCTGGCTGTCGTTCTCAGTTCAGTTCTCATTTCTGACCCTCCACCAGAGATAGGTTTATCTTTTTCCTGCCCTCACTACAATGAGTTTTTGTAAGCATGACAAAGATTATAGTATTTAGATTAAGGTATTCTTTTTATAAGAGAAATAAGGAAAACCAATTTTAATTGAGGTTTAAGTGGAGGTTCCCATCCCCCAGATATGTACTACAAAAGGTGATTTATTAAGAATCTCTCTAATCTTTTCTCTAAACATCAGGTAGGATTCATGAAGAAAGAGCCTATCAAAGGGTGCAGACTCCCCAAATGTTGTGGTCACCAAATGTCTCCCTGGCTTCTGCATACTTTGCTTGTAATAATTAACCAACCACTTTAGCAAAATTGTTCTCAGCACTATCTGGTTACATTGACCTTACGTAGGACAATGTTTGGGTCTCTGGTACGCACCAGTCTTTCCCTAGATCTTGACTGCCCTGTAACCTCAGCCATCTGATAGTTATATGAAAAGTTATAAACTTGTAGTTTATCCAGCATTTCTGTTGTTTTAAAGGTGGGAGCATCGTCTTTTTACTTCTACACCCCTAAGTATAAACTATAAGTTTCTCATATTCTCTTAATGTTAATTTTCTGATAGAGTTTAGGTAAGAAGTGATTTCTAATTAACTGAATTGTAATCATTTGAGGGTCACCTGGTACAAAAACAGTATATGATAACACATGGGTTTTATGCCATCTCTTTTCAATCAGCATGGACTCTCCATCAAGATATCTTCTTTTTGAAGGGAGAGAGCTGAGAGAATAGGTGAGAAAGGTTAATTTAAGCATTCTATGTGATCCAACTTTATAAAGGAATTCTTTAGAATCTTGGTACTTTTATGACACAGGCATAAGTCCAAAATTCAAATTATTAAACACTAGAAGGCTTCTGTATCTCTCTTCTTGGCCTTTGAATCTAGTAAGTTACATCTGCAGTAGCTGTGTATCCCTGGGGCTCAGAGTCCAACTGTACACACAACAAGGCAGCAAGAAGACAGACTCACACAACAGATGAGAATCCTACTGTAAAGACATAACAGAATGTCTAGCACATGGTGAGGTTTTGGAGATTATTAGAGAGTAGTATTATCAGGATGGCAGTTGTCTTTGCCTGTTATGGCTTTCTCCTCTATTAGATCTCTAACTCCTTGATAAAAAGGGACTGAATCTTAATTACTTTTGCATCCAAAATTCCAAGCCAATGCCTTGTACACAGTAAGCCAAGGATAAATATTGGTTAACTGCATTACACAAACAATAAATGATTCTCATTCTCAATCATGTTTGCCTCATCATCCCTACTGAAATATTCATGAAGGCAGAGATCTGTCTTATTCATTATTCTTATTCAATGTTTAATATTACAACTAGAAAATTATTGATTCTTAATAAATGTTGCTTTTTGGAAATGGTCTTTTTTGACAAGTTTCTTCTACTTATACACCTTTTATGTGCCAAAAAAAATGGTTGCTCCAATATTTAAGTCAGGGTGATATTCTAGATTCATCACCAATGAAAAAAAATGCAACTCTCCTCTCTTATTTGTTTGGTAGTGAAATGAGTCTTTATTTCTTTAAAAATATGTTATCTCTATAGACAGAATTACTTGTTACAAAACAGATATGTATATTGCCTTAGGATGGCTCATCCAAGAAGGAAGAACTCTACAAGGCTGCATAACAAGATTCTCAGAAAGAAGTCATTTACAGATTTCAAGTATGCAGCTATATATTCTCATTAAATGTAATGTTGGCAGTAGTCAGTTCTACTTCACTGAACTTTTCCCACAATCCAATTTGAAAAGCTCATAAGAATAATTGATACCTAACTCACTGGAGACAGATATTAGAAAAGTTGAAGAACGTAACATTTATTTTAGATGAGTTTCTGACCTAGTGGAAAGAACAAGCAATATACCCTTGAAATGATGTTAGAAGTAAAGTTCTATGGACTGAACAGAAACAAAGTTTGAACTATATCAAAACTGCTCAAATGTCTCAAATTTTGATAGTGAGTGGTAAATTGATGCAAACTTTTGACAACCTAGAAACCGTAAACACTAGCAAATATAGAAGTACAAGATACATGAAATCTTTTTATGAGTTACGATATTTTTCATAATGTTTTTCTTTCTTTCGATATTTGTTTAACAAATGATGCAATAGATATTTTACTTTTGAGGGGACATAGTGTCAAGGATTCATACATTTCAGGACAAACAATTTCCCAAATCAAAGGTATTTGGGAGTAGATTAAAAGCATTATTCTTTTATTAAGCAATTACTCTATGGCAGGAATTTTCCTATGTTCTTTGTCATTATTGTTTTATTTAGTTGTCATAACATTGTAAATTGAAACATTTATTATCATGATTTTAGAGATGAGAAGACTGAGGCGTGGAGAAGTTAAGCAAGTGAGGGATCCATGATTTGAACCCGACAGTCTGAATCCAGTGTCCCTATTTCTAACCATAACAGTAGAAAGGTTGTCCTAGTTCACTCCCAGCCTTTGGTGTGTGGTGGCAGACAACAGGAACCAGAAATCTGTAGTTGGGAATTTTATGAGAACTGACTCATCAAGTAAAGAAGGGAGAGGAACAGGTGCAGAATTTATGTAAATATTATAAAGAGTGGAAGACATAAATCAAAGGCAAATAATACTTTTTGAACATAGGCCAGCTGTAACAATTCAGAGGTAGGAGGCAGGAGGATCCTGTAAGATCCTCTAGCCAAAGAATCTGTAGCTGAATAGAAATTCAGGCTTTTGATGGTAAAGGTATTTTGGAAGATTTCACTACTTTGGAGTGTAGAGACAATTTGCTAGATCCCAGCTAGCTCCTTGCATAGTTTCTTGGAGTCAGAAATGCTGTGAGGTATGGGAGGTGACTGATTATCAAAGACAAAATAAAAATAAGCTTTTAAAATCAGGCATAAGAATTCAGAAATTAGGTTTGTGCAAAATTACAGTTACGTTATTCACACATCATATTGTTTCAAATTTAATATTGATTTAATACAATCTCTTACTTACTGCATCCACCTAAATAAAACCTTTGAAAAAAAATGGTGGCCAACTAATTAAAGAGTCTGGGGTTATGATTTCAAAAAAGACATGCTCTTGAATCACACAGCTGAAAGTGAAAATGCAATTTAATAAATACTGAATACGATTATTTAACTAAATAGCTAAGCCGAGTTGGTAACAAAGAATAAAGCTATTTGGAGACTTAAGTGAAGAGAATTGGATGCCTAACTTGTTTTCATTTTTTGAAAGACATGTCAGACCTCTTTTCACTGTAAATGTGCTTGCTTTAATGTACTACTTTAAGCCTTCCTTAAAATCTGCAGGAAAAAATTAGCCCCAGTCTTTTATTTGCTATGTATCATGGAACCTCATTACTATATACCTGGCATTCTGACAGAAGCTAAAGAAAATTAGTCCCAATAGTTTAGCAATGCTTGCATAGAAGAGGTCACACTGAAATGTTCCTTCTATCAGCCGGATTCTCCTTGCATTCCAAAGGGAGAACAATGCAATCTATTTGTGGCTGCATAAACTGTGTGACACATTGCAATAAAAGAATTCCCTGCTCCTTGCACAACAAGTCTGGGACTAGCTTATTCTATGGAGTTGGGGGGCATAATTATCTCACTATGTGTTTGCTTATGAAAATATTTTTATGAAGAGCTAATTCCCCTACGGAACAGCTCCTAAAGAAAGTGCTTGATTCATTCATATTGATAAAACTGTCTTATTTTATTTTCTGCATGAGGTTATAGCTTTACATCAAGCCTCATGTTTTATGACTAATTTGTAGCTGTTTGAATAAAATACTGCTAAGCTTAGTAATGTCTTTCCGGATCAACCTTTCCCAGCTTTTTAAATCCATCAAATTAAAAGTGATCAAGAAGGTGTAAATAATTATGTATTCTTTATTTAACCTGAATCTTTTATTGGAAGTGAGACCACATGCCTGGAATTTCACACATTTTCCACTTTCACAGATGAACCTTTCAGAGAATCTTAGTTTGGAACTAAATAATGAACTGCACAGGAGATAAGAAATCCTTGGAAATATATTGGAGAATAGCCAGTCAATGCAAAGGATCAAAGACAAGGAGTCCAACAGCTCCAGTCCTAGGGACAAACTTGGCTTTTCCTAGTTGGGGAAATTTAGGCAAGGGAAGTTTACTGACATTCATTTCCCTTTACTGGAAAGAAAAAAAAAAAAAAAAAAAAGGAGGCATGGTTGTTGTATTACTCAGCTCAAAGCTCAAGATGTTACAACGAAATACCCCAGACTGGGTGACTTAACAACAGGAACTAATTTTCTCACAGTTCTGGAGGCTGGAAAGTCCAAGATTAAGGTGCCAGCTAATTTGATTCCCTGGTGAGTGATTTCTTCCAGGATTGCAGATGACTGCTTCTCACTGTGTCCTCACAGGATAGAGAGAGCAGTGGTGTTTTTGTCCTCTTATGGGGTACTAATCTCATCATTAGGTCTCTACCCTCACGACTTTATCTAAACCTAGTTATCTCCCAAAATACTACAAATTGTTGAATTATCATTATTATTGCTTTATCCTGTCCAATCGTTATTCCTTGTGCTTTATTGAAGTTGAAATGTCAAAGTGATTCACACATCCTATAATTATGACCACAAATTTGAAACCAACATTGTTATAGGTTCTAGAGAAACAGCAATAATCTTTCATGCAGCTCCAATACTTGACATAATATATTAAGTGCCACCAAGTGTTAAAAATAAAGCAGCAAAGTAAGGAAAGAATGGATTATAAAGGAGGATGCCATTTTGAATTGGGTAGACAGGAAAGACCTCTCCATTTGCAAAGAGATCACAAATAAGAGAGGGAGTGAGCCAACTAATGAAAAAGTTTGACAACAGAGGGAACAACAAGCACAAAGGCACTGAGGCAGGGGCATGTTTGCAGGCTCCAGAAAGAACAAGCAATTCACTGTATAAGGAGCAAGATAAGTAGTGGTAACTTGGTAGAAGATAAGGTCAAAAAGTTAGCAAGAAGCAGGATGATATAAGACCTTACGGCCACATTAAGGAGTTGGAATTTTATTCTGGAGAGATGTGAAGCATTGGAGGATTCTGAACAGAGGAATGACATTATCTGATAATAATCTCTCCATCTTTGTAGAGAAGAGACTACAAAGGGTCAAGGATCAAAACAAAGATCTTTTCTTTTGGAAAAAGACCAAAAAAAGATGATGAAAATAGTGGCAAAGATAGTGACAAAAAAAGTAATCGGAATATATTCTGGAGGCAGGGTCGATGTTATCTCCTAAAAGACTGCACTGTGGGCCATGAAAGTACTTACAATGTAAGTGGTGAACTTACATTGTTGCCTGTAAAACTTATAAGTGAATAATCTGAAATGACTTTCCCAACTCATACCATATCACTCTACAGAGAAAAGTGTTTGTCCTAAGATATATACCGTGTTTAGTTTATTTCTATTTCACTTGAGTTGAGCTTTATTTGACTTGAACTTTATTTTCTGTTTTACTTTTATATTATTTTATTTTAATATTTCAGGATCTTTGGTCCAGATAATTGAAATAATCATATGCTTTTGTTCCTGGAACATCATTATCACTAAGGTAGGCAAGGCCTATTTAATTTAATTTAATTATTTAATTTTCTAACCTTTTAATCTGTGATCCCTATTCTCCTTTTCACTTTTTCTCTATAGTACCCAAAACAATAAATCTGATTTTTGTTCTCGTATATTTATCTTTGAAAACTATGTGGTAGTGTTTGTAAATCTATGCTTAAACTTTTCCACAAAGGCATAAATCAAGAAGTTCTTTGAAACTAATGAGAACAAAGATATAACATACTAGAATCTCTGGGATACGGCTAATGCAGTGTTAAGAGGGAAATTTATAGCACTAAATGCCCACATCAAAAAGTTAAAAAGATCTCAAGTTAACAACCTAACACCAAAGCTAAAAGAACCAGAGAACCAAGAGCAAACAAATCCCAAAACTAGTAGAAGACAAGAAATAACCAAAATTAGAACTGAGCTGAAGGAGACAGAGACACAAAAATCCATTCAAAAGATCAACAAATTCAGAAACTGACTTTTTGAAAAAATATTAATAAAATAGACCACTAGCTAGACTAATAAAGAAAAAAAGATAGCAGATTCAAATAAACACAATCAGAAATGATAAGGGGGACATTACCATTGACCCCACAAAGATACAACCATCCATCAAAGAATGCTATGAACACCTCTATGCCCATAAGCTAGAAAATCTAGAAGAAATAGACAAATTTCTGGACACATACACCCTCCCAAGACTGAATCAGGAATAAATTGAATCCCTGAACAGACCGATAATGAATTCTGAAATTGAGGCAGTAATTAACCGCATACCAACCAAAGAAATCCCAGGACCGGAGAGATTCACAGCTGAATTCCGCCAGATATACAAAGGAGAGCTGGTACCATCAAACCTACAGATTTGTTTTTTTTATTTGGCTCTTGTCTCCTCTGTATGTTCTTAAGAATTTATTTATGTTGCTTCACATGCTTTTTTTAGAATATTGTTTCCGACTGCTCTGGAGCATTCCATACTGTGCACCAACCTTGTCTAAGTCATCCATTCTCTTCATTGTCCCATGTATCTTACAGCTAGTGCTTCTAGGAAGAATCTCCTTTTATATGCCTCTTTGTAATCTTGGGCAGCAATTTCTCTAGGGCAAATGACCAGTAGTTAGTTTGTGTTTAAATAACATCCATCAATATATCCACAATGAATTGTACACAGTTAATAACAATTTCACATTTACAACAGAAGACAATGTTATTTTATACATTTTTGAGGCTTAAATAAGTAAATGTATTTACTTTTTTATTTATATAGGGACAATTTCAAAAATTCTAGAATGCTTCAGTACTCGGCTTCAGAAATTAAGAACTGAGAGTGAGAATTCTACCCAGAAAGTAATATGAAGATAAACATTCTGAGAACAGAAAAAAATAATTAAAGATAATCATTCTAAATTTCAGATTAAATCACATCAAGAATCAGATCCATTCCTTAGATCAGTGTTTTCTCTCCATTAGAAAGTTTTTAGCACCAAATCAGAAATTGTCCCCTCAAGACCAGTATTCTTCCAACTTCACAGAATAAACTTCCAGTATCTCTTCCTAAATCTTACAATATACATTTCTTTTTTCTTTTTTCCTTTTTTTTTTTTTTTTTAGATGGAATCTCACTCTGTCACCAGGCTGTAGTGCAGTGGCAAGATCTCGGCTCACTGCAAACTCCACCTCCTGGGTTCAAGCAATTCTCCTGCTCAGCCTCCTGACTAGCTGGGACTACAGGCGTGTCCCAGCACGTCCAGCTTATTATTATTATTTTTTTGTATTTTTAGTAGAGATGGGGTTTCACCATGTTGGCGAGGATGGCCTCGATCTCCTGATCTCTTGATCTGCCCGCCTTGGTCTTCCAAAGTGCTGGAAGGCGTGAGCCAACATGCCCAAGCGACATACATTTCTTAATTATATAAGTACCCACAGAAAAGACACTAATGAAATATACTCACACAACTACCCCAGAACAGATCCTAATAATTCATGCTATATGACACATCATACCTTGACTTCAAAGAAAGAGCTTCATCAATATCCACATACATAAAAACAGGCTTTATATTTTTTACAGTTAAAAACCAAGTTGCTAAATGACATGTACACTATGTAGCATATCAACACTTCAGACACACCATGATTCTGTGTAACTCAGCATTTGTTGCTGTGTTCCTAAAGAATAGATATAGCCTTCTTCCTAAAGTTTTCTATATGTGTTTGCTCATAGCAAGTTCAGGGCACAGATCCCTCCCCTGCAACCCAAATCCTTGACAATCCCCTGAATCTTCTTCAGTATGGGCCACAAAGATGCCAAGCTTGAGGTTATCCAGGACACTAAGCCAACTGGCCAAAAAAACTGATTTTACTGGTAGATTTTTAAAGGAAAATGAGATAATGAGTATTGGTGACGAAGATATTGATGCAGGTGGATACAAATAGAAATGTTGATCCAGCAAATGGAGGGGCAGTCAGGGGAGGCCTGAGGGTGGGTAAAGTCCTTCATCTCTGATATTAAACATCTTCAGACCTCTCCAGCCAAAGAAAAGCATATGGTATTAATATTTGGACACACCATTCAGTTAACTGTCAGGATTTAGATTTAATGCCTTTCTGCTAGTTCTGTGGTCAACACAATGGAAAATAGATTTTAAGAATTGGAATGAAATTTGAAACAAAGGTTCTAAAATACTAAAATACTGACTGGTTTTAGCTGAGCGGAATTAGCTGCTTCCAGATTTGCTATGTTGCGTGGTGACAGGGAACTTAACAATGGTTAGCAGGGTACATTCTAGAGTCAGACTACCTGGGTTTAAGTTGTGGCTTCGTCACTTACTAGTGCCATGTCCTCAGGCAAATTTATTTTCTTTTTACATTATTTTAACATTTATTGTAGATTAAGGGGTACACATGCAGGTTTGCTGCATGGGTACATTGCATGATGCTGAGGCTTGAGTTCCCAATGATCCCATCACCAAAGCAGTGTACATAATACTCAACAGGTGGTTCTTCAGCCCACTCTCTGCTGCTCCATCCTGCCCCCACCTAGTGGTTCCCAGTCTATTGTTCTCATCTTTATGTTCATGTGTATTCAATGTTTAGATTCCACTTATAAGTAAGAACATTTAGTTTTCTGTTCATGCATTAGTTCACTTAGGATAGTGGTTTTCAGCTTGAAATTGAGATAGTAATGCCTATCTTGGGTTTTTATGAGAATGTAATGGGTTTGTCCAATACCAGTTCCCCAAATAACATCAACACAACTAGTTGATAAGACAAAACTGAGTTTAGGCAGGGTGCAGTGACTCATGCCTGTAATCCCAGCACTTTGGGAGGCTGAAGTGGGTGGATCACCTGAGGTGGGAGTTCGAGACCAGCCTGGTCAAAATGGTGAAACCCCGTCTCTGTTAAAAATAAAAAAGAATCAGCCTGGCATGGTAGCACGTGCCTGTTATCCCAGCTACTTGAGAGGCTGAGGCAGGAGAATTGCTTGAACCCGGGAGGCAGAGGTTGCAGTGAGCCAAGAATGTGCCACAGCACTCCTGCCTGGGAGACAGAGCAAGACTTTGTCTCAAAGAAAATAAAAAATAATTTTTTAAAATTTAATTTAAAAAAACTTAGTTTATTGATCCTGCAACAAGGAAGGAAGGAAACCATCTCTACAGAACTTTGGTAGTGTCTCATCACAGGAAAGACAAGGTCAGGTTTATGGAGAATTTGGAGTTTGGTTTAAGGCAGGCGTTTGATAAATATGGGGTAAGGGTCATGATAAGACTGTTTAGAATGAGTGGAATAAGAAAGTGTAGGATTTTGAAATCCTGATGATGCTTCTCACTGAAAGTAGGTGGGTCATTGTGGAAGTTTCTGTAATTAACAAGTTACTTTCCTGGGGAAGAGTATCCTGAAATAGTAAAGCCATACTAATACAGACAATAAGCTGTGTGTAGGGAAGGAGATGGGGAGGTAGATGGTTTCAGATTTTAGTTAATGTGTATAAAGAACTTATTACCTTGCCTAGCATGAATTAAAGCTCAAAAAATGTTAATTGGTATCCTTCTCTTAGATATATTTCACTGAAGTAGAAAACTATTTTAGTGCGGATGAAGCCAAGGCCACTGGATAACCAAATGTAGTCTCCTCTTTCTATAAGCTCAGCAGTGATACCAGCAGTTACTTGCTGAAAACATTTGATTACATGATGTCAAGTTCTACTTTTTAATGTACTATTAAAATGAAAACTAATAGAAATGAAGATGTCTAAGAAGTGTAAAGAAATCAAGCATTGAGTGAGCTACATTGTTCTGGGCATGAAGTCTCCTAACAGAGTAAAGAAGGTGCTGCTGAAACCACAGGTTCTTTTCATAGTCTTGAGGGCATCATTTAAATAAAGGAGGACAAACTTTAAAAGTGTTCCCCAAGTAGTTTAGATCAGCCAAAGTGAGAATGTAGAAATTTAAAGACAAAAGCAATCTAATTTATGAAGAAGAATTGTTAGATGGAATTCACTTAAGTTGACTAATCATTTCTTTTGTTTTAAAAAATGTTTAATAAATAAGAATTGTTTTCTCTGAATGCTGCATAAAAGTTTTGTATTAATTCAAATATATGTATGTGTATATGTATGTGTGTGTATATGTGGGGTATATATAAGTGTGTATATACAAATATGTGTGTGTGTGCATGTGTACTATATACTAGAAACTCTGTAATGAACACAAAGTCCATTTTGGGGTGTATTTTGGATATATTCACTGGGGAAAACAGACAAGGAAAAATAAGTAAAGGGGTTGATATATTTGAGATAAACATAAGTATTACGAATAAATATAAAATAGCAGTCTTATAAAACAGAATTAGAGAAGACTTGTGGCAATAAACTACTTACAGTTGAATATGAGCAAGATTATTTTTCTGAACAGATGATGTTTGAACAACAACCTAATAAAGTAAGTGGATGATGCAAAAATTAAGAAGAACAACATCCCAGGAAGAGGGAGTAGCAAATAAATAGGCTCCGAGAAAACAATATGTTGGTATGTTCAAGAACAAGGAAGAAGTCAGAGGCTAGATTGGGATGATTAGACCATGACAAGAAAGGTAGCTAGGATCCTGGTCATGATGGGATATTCAGGAAAATGAGAAAGGATTGTATTCCAAGGCCATTGAAGAAAGCCATTTGAAGGCTTTAACCAATAGTGTGAGATGATTGGTTAAATTTCTAAAAATATCACTCTGATGATGTAGAAAACGGATGATAGAAAGGAAAAAGGAAAAAAGGGAGATCAGGAGGTCAGATAGGAGGTTCTTATAGCCTCCAGGGTAGAAAGAGAAGCTTGGGCTAGATGGTAAGGTAGAGACAGCAGAAAAGTGATCCGATTTGGGGTATATATTGAAAATAGATTGACTGCTTACTAGAAAAATCAAGCACACCATGAGAGTTTTGGTCCAAACAGTTGGTTGAAAGGTGGTAGCATTGACACTGATGAAAGATTGAGGGAAGAAAAGATCAATGAAACCACTGCAGTGAGAGGGTAGGTTTGAACAGCCTTCTTCCTTGCTGCCTTTTCTGTGTCTGCTGCCACTCTGCTAGGGTTTGCTTTTAGCACCCCACACCTGGCCTCAAGAAGTTATTTTACATCCAAATGCAATTATGCTCCTTAAGTATCTCCCCAGGATGCCTAAAAATCTCCAAGTGCTTAAACCAAAATAATTGGTTGGAAGAAAGGAAACAATTAGAAAGTAGGAAAGTGGCAAAATCCAAATACATGAAGATAAACATCATTTGACTCATAGCTTTTTCTGAAACAAGGCCTACGATAACCTACCAAAATCAATGCTTCATTGTCTACTTTGTGGTAGCAACCTGTATGTAGGGGAAGATTCCACTTTTACCTATTATATATTCTGTTTCAAATTGATAGTGAAGAGTAGAAAATGTGTTTTCTGTTGGACAAATTTTATTTCATTTTTAATATGGAGACAATGCCTTCACTATTTAGTAGCATCATACTCTGTGTCAAACTAAATAACAGAGGGAGGCTCTCTAAGAGAAAATAATATTTATTTGGGATTGGATATTGCAATGGAATTGAATATATATGCTATAGTAGACTATGTGAATATTCGGGGAGGTAAAGGAAGACAAAGAGTGCTAAAGGAAAAAAAATGAAGAGAGTTACATGATCTCTTTGAGATAATTATTCTTGTCTATAAAGATCAATAACCAGGGTGACACTAATTCAAGGTTGAACAGGCAGTTGCTGGACAGATGTCCTTGCAAAAAAATTTTTTTTTTTTTGCATAAGATTGCAAAGACCATTGTGCAAGGTTGTGGTTTTTATTGTGTCTTCTGCAAGTTTTTGTTATTAGACATTTAAGCGTAAGAACCTTATCTTCATGGCCTTCCCTAGCTGTATTTCGGTTTAGTTTAGTTTCGTTTTTAACATAAGTGACTCCATTTTGATTCTGATGATTTTTATACCTATAAATGCAAATAGTCCCTAACTAACAGAAAATTCGGAATTATCAAGTTAACAAGATAAGTAGAATGCTTGGCAGAGCTCACTCAATAAATGTTACCTTTCTGTCATCACACATTTCTTTGTTCAAAAGAAAACAAAGTCAGTTCTTAGAATACTACTGTTTCCATTCACTTTGCTGTCCCTTGCTGGTTTAGTATTTACTGAACTATCTGAAGGAACTATCAGGTAACTCAAATGATACATTTTGGCCTTGGAGTACAGCAAATGATTTTTTTTACACAAATAAGAGCAATTCCAGCCCTTAAAAGATGAACAGACAGTAGTGACACTGAATAAGCTCAGAGACCTGAAGATCTGAAGGTTTCTGTTGCATCTAAAATTCCTGAAGTCATTTTGCATATTCATTTAAGTATTTAACAAGAAAGAATTGTTTAAAGATGCTATTAAACTTCTCGGAACAGAGAAAATCTGGCAGGCAAAAGTGAACACAAAATTTTTACTTTTGCCACACAGATTATTTTTTTTTTGCTATCATAACTTTGCCAAAAAAATTCCACAATAACACAATAGGCACAAATAGATCATTGAGCCCATTTAGAAAAAAAATGCCCCCATACCTTAATCATGCTCTGGTAGAACATTTAGGAATGTTAAGTCTTACTAACTATAAATCCCTCCATAAAGCAGAATTCATAGAGTCTCTCTAAGTTAAAAGAGTAAAAGTGCCCAGAGGGGATTTTGAATCCTAAATTTGTCAAAAGAAATTAGTGCTAAGCATTATTATATTTTTCTTTCTCTTTTGATTTTTTTCATACAATTTATTTTCCCCCCAGCTCTCTCTCCCCACCCCACAAAAAAAGAGAGAAAGTAAAAAGACAAAAATAGTTGTCAAAGCCACAAGCTTCTTTTCCCCCAAAATGTAAGAAACCACAAGTTCCTGGGTGAAGATTAGGAATTATATGCCAAATTCTTTCAGAGTTGTTATATTTCACTCAACAACATTAGTCACTGAGCTATCAGCTCCAGTGGGTAACCGGAAAGAATTCATTTGAAATCATGTCTCCTCGCTCCTGTGCATCTGTTCCTATTGCTGGGAAATCTACTTCCCATTGCTGGGAATGTGGCTTTGACCTTTTCTGGGTAATTTCTCCAATCAATCCAGTATGATATGGGAACATGATTCTTCAAATATATTCTTCCTTTATGAGGACTTGTGTGAGGAATTTTAATGACATTATTCAAATTATTTATATTATACTAGCTCAGGTTTGTATAAGTTTTGCCAGTTGCAGAACTTATTTTTATAGATGTTCTATCTAAATTCTTGCATTGAAGAATAGAAAACTTCCTTTGAACAATCTCTGTGAAATTCTAGTGGTCACTAGATAAGCATCATTATGAAAACTCATAAAATCATATCATTAACAAACATTTAGAAATTTGCTAAACAGACTTTTTGACTTGAACTTTATATTAGAAAATATGTTAAGTTTCTTGAGTTCTACTGTGTCTTCCTTTTTTTTTTTTTTTTTTTTTTTTTTAGTAATTTCATATACTGTGAATTAATCTTGGTATTTGTATATAGGAATTAAGGAAATAAAGTTTCTCTTCTCAAAGTACTCATAGTCAAAAGGTAAGTAGATATTAGTTTTGAAAACTGCCAATTATTTATACTTTTTCAAATAATTCAAATAATAAAATATTGTTACAACTCAACAAGAAGAAATAAACCTTTAGGCAATGTCTTTTTTCATTTTTAAATATTTTTTATATATTTAGGCGGTACAAATGCAAATTTCATACATGCATGTATTGCATAGTGGTGAAGTCTGGGCCTTCAGTGTATCCATCACCCAAGTAGTGAACACTGTGCCCAGTAGGCAGTTTTTAAACTCACATTCCCCCTCTAAGCCTTGCACCTTTTAGAGTCTCCAGCACCTATTATTCCAATCTGTATGTCCATGTGCATCTATTGTTTTGCTCCTACTTATAAGTAAGAATATGCAGTATTTGAATTTCTGTTTCTGATTTATTTCACTTAGGATAATGGCCTCCAGTTCCAAGTTCCATCCATATAGCTGCAAAAGACAATATTTAATTTGTTTTTATGGATGAGCAGTGTTGATATATCATACTGATGATATATGATGATATATATATACACCATATTTATCATACACACACACACACACCCCATAGTTTATTTAGTTCTCCATTGATGGACACTTAGGTTGGTTCCATATCTTTGCTATTGGGAATAGTGCTGTGATAAATATATGAGTGCAGGTATCTTTTTGATATAATTCTTTCTTTCCTTTTGGATAAATACCCAGCAGTGGGACTGCTGCATCAAGTGATAGTTCTATTTTTAGTTATTTAATAAGGAATGCTTGTTTTGATACAGAACCCCTCTGAAAAGGCATCATAGCTTAAAATCCATGTCACTATACATAGCTTATCAGAATATCAGAATATTTAAAGCTGGTCAGCCGGAAATCTCCACATAAGTTCAATACAGGAATTGTAAAGAAAATAAATATATTGATTTTAACTTAAATATCAAGTGAAATGTGTTCAGTTTTCTAATAGGAAGGCACCTAGACTTAGAGGAAACATTAGAACACATATCAAGGTTGAATAACAAACAGTCTTTATCAAGGTATGCTGAGATATCTGGTCAAGAGTTTCTCTGGAAGATGCCAGTTATTTACACTTCTTCATTATATTGGTCCTGTCTTTGTTTCTTCTGAATTGTTATTGTCTGACATTGTGTTAGGTTGTATTTCTTAAAAGGAGAGTCTGGGGAGCATCACACACCGGGTCCTATTGTGGGGGGAGGGGAGGGGGAAGGGATAGCATTAGGAGATATACCTCATGTAAATGATGAGTTAATGGGTACAGCACACCAACATGGCACATGTATATATATGTAACAAACCTGCACGTTGTGCACATGTACTATAGAACTTAAAGTATAATTAAAAACAAAAAATAAAAAATAAAAAGGAGAGTCTAAGATGAAAATTTTGACTGATGTGCTTTATTGTGGGGGTGCTTTCATGTGAATAGGGAGTGAGAAAAGCAGGATAGGGCAGTCGGAGGGTTTTCTGAAAGCTCGGTTTGCCTGATCCAAAGGGAACATGGGGGATGGAATTAGATCACAGAATCATGTCACCATGTTATCCCTGGCTGACTCACTCAATTTCCATGGGCTACTACTTGGGATGGCTGTACGAAATAAACTGCTGGATGAGTCAATTTTCCCTGAAAAGTGGTAGATTTGAGTAACAGCAGCTTGGAGGTGGGTGTGACAGCCTGGTAAAGGTGATATGGGCAGGGCACAAACAGCTTCAACTATACATATAGCTCCTACATCAGCCATTCCAATATAGCAACCATGGCCACATTTTGTCAAAGTTGTAGCTTCCTAATGTCTAGAGAGCAAGGCTGTACAAAGCAAGAATAGCAGATAACTCATGCTTTAGAAAATTCTCCAACTATCCTCACAGGCCTGATAAACATTACAACGCTGTAGCAGGAAAACATATAGACCCTTCTGTTATACGTACAGTTAAAGAAGAAAAAGGAAATCTCTCAGCTGAATGCTTCTAGGAATACTCTCTTCTATAATTCAGACATCATTTTCTTTGTAACTCTTTCCTGACTTTCACATTAAAAAACAAAAACAAACAAAAAACCTTCTTGGATCTAGAAATTTGGATTAAAAGATTTTCCTTACCAAATCATAACAATAGCTGATATATATTGAGTGCTTACAAGATTGTGGACTTTGTTCTGAGCAATATATTTGTGTTATCTCATTTTGAGAGGTGACAATGTGCTAGCAGCCCTCACAGCGCCTCCTCGGCCTGGGCATCCACTCTCGCAGCGCTTGAGGAGCCCTTTAGCCTGCCATTGCACTGTGGGAGCCCCTCTCTGGGCTGGCTGAGGATGGAGCTGGCTCCCTCTGCTTGCTGGGGGAGGTGTGGAGGGAGAGGCGTGGGCAGGACCTGGGGCTGCGCATGGCACTCACAGGCCAGTGCGAGTGACGGAGGGCGTGGGTGTGGTCGCGGGCTTGGTGGGTCCCACACTCCCAGTGGCCGGCTGGCACCGCTGGCCCAGGGCAGTGAGGGGCATAGCACCCGTGCCAGCAGCTGTGGAGGTTGCACCGGGTGCCCCAGCACTGCCAGCCCGCATGCACCACTCTCCAATTCTCACTGGGCCTCAGCCACCTCCCGGCAGGATAGGGCTCAGGACCTGCAGCCCGCCATGTCAGAGACCCCCTTCTGTGGTGGGCTCCCGCAGGGCCCAAGCCTCCCTGATGACCGCCGCCCCCTGCTCTGTGGCCCCCAGTCCCATCAACCGCCCAAGGGCTGAGGAGTGAGGGTGCACAGCGCAGGACTGGCCGGCAGCTTGGCCTGCAGCCCCTGTGCGGGATACACTGGGTGAAGACAGCTGAGCTCCTGAGTCTAGTGGGGACTTGGAGAACCTTTATGTCTAGCTAAGGGATTGTAAATGCACCACTCAGCACTCTGTGTCTAGTTCAAGGTTTGTAAATACACCAATCAGTACTCTGTATCTAGCTAACCTAGTGGGAACTTGGAGAACTTTTCTGTCTAGCGCTCTGTGTCTAGCTAAAGGATTGTGGATGCACCAATCAGCACTCTGTGTCTAGCTCTGGGTTTGTAAATGCAACAATCAGCACCCTGTGTCTAGCTCAATGTTTGTAAATACACCAATCAGTACTCTGTATCTAGCTAACCTAGTGGGGACTTGGAGAACTTTTCTGTCTAGCACTCTGCCTCTAGCTAAAGGATTGTAAATGCACCAATCAGCACTCTGTCAAAATGGACCAATCAGCTCTCTGTAAAATAGACCAATCAGCTCTCTGTACAATGGACCAATCAGCAGGATGTGGGAGTGGGTCAGATAAGGGAATAAAAGCAGGCTGCCGGAGTCAGTGGTGGCAGCCTGCGTCAGTGGTGGCAGCCTGCCTTGGGTCCAAGTACATACTGTGGAGGCTTTGTTCTTTTGCTCTTTGCAATAAATCTTGCAGCTCCTCACTCTTTGGGTCCAGGCTGCCTCTGTGAGCTGTAACACCCTGACAATCTGCAGCTTCACTCCTGAAGCCAGCGAGACCACGAATCCCCCGGGGAAGAATGAGCAACTCCAGACACACCGCCTTTAAGATCTGTAACAGTCATCGGGAAGGTCTGCAGCTTCACTCCTGTCAGCGAGACTATGAACTCACCAGAAGGAAGAAGCTCCAGACACATCTGAAAGTCTGAAGAAACATACCCCAGACATACCATCTTTAAGAACTCTAACACTCACTGCGAGGCCCTGCGGCTTCATTCTTTAAGTCGGCGAGACCAAGAACCCAATTCTGGACACAATTTTATATTCAGTTTCAGCATATAATGTTAATTTATTATCCCTAGTTTCCAGGTGAAAGTATTGAGGCATGGGAACATTAGTCAACTTTCTGAAAGTCACCCGGCTAATAGCAAAAATTGGAACCCAGAGCAGTTCTTCTGAAATTTTAATAGGTCCATGAAGCACCTGGACATCTCAATCAGATGCAGATTCTGATTTTGTCTAAGGTAGGGTCTGAGATTTTGCATTTCTGACAAACTCCCAGATGGTGCTGCTGCTGCTCATCCAAGGACCACACTTCGACAAAGAGGAGTCTAGAGCTCTGTACCAAGATGGCCTTCAAAAAATGTTTCCTATGGAAATGTGGCCTATATTTGATTCCTGCATACTATAAATATGTAAATTACATTTCTTTCCTATTTGCTCATCCTTATCATGATGTAATGCTGTGAATGTGACTGTCTTTACCCAAAAATTGTTCTTTAACTTTAAATTTTAGGATGAACAAAGCAGCCTTAAGAGGCTAAACATCTTCACCAACAGGCTGAATTCATGAGTTCTTGGCTTGTCTTAGATTTGACTGCTTGAGTCAAGCTTTAATTCTCCAGAAAATATCTAACTTCCACTCTTTAATCACTGAGCTACATATGTGAGATGGTTCCTTGGCTACTTCTTGCTCTTTTTCCTTTTTATTCCAGAGTGCTCAAACTATGAGGAAACTTCGAGTTTCCTATTTATATTCGCATTGTACTGTTATAGCAAGGAGACCATGTGGTTCACTGGAGGTAGATTTGCTACCGAGGCTTTCTCTTGTTTAATCACAAACTGGGAATTATGAAAAAAACTTTAGTAGGATTTAACTGTTCTCAATACATGAAAGATGACTAGATGGGCACAATTAATTCAATAGCTAATTGCCAAGTGTCTACTTACATGCTAGACACTGTGTTAGACAATGAGGATTTGATAGTGAACAAGAACAAAATGTTTAATAACATGTGATGATGAAGCTAGCTTTAAATTTAGCAGTGTAGAATGCTCCTAATAGTCCTAGGTCTAACACCTTTATTGGCCAATTACAGAAGCAGAAGGAGAGGAATCTTTTCTCATTCCCAAACCAGGATCTGATTCCTGGCCAGCTCTCTGTTAATGCCACTATTAGGCTGAATTTAGAGCTGCCACACCATCAGGATGTTTTCCCACTTTATGAAAAACTTGCTCTTCTATTTAGAAATATGGGAGTTAAGCGCAGGATAGCGATTACAGATTTGGGCTTATCTTGGATGCTTTGAACTGGCTTTCACCAAACTGATGAGATCTACTACTTGCCTGGGCCATAGTGGTTCTATTCTGTCTGCTCTCTAAGTGGCCCACATAGCAGACTGACAGGTGCCAATGCAAAACCTACTCAAGTCTCTAAATATTACTCACAAACAGGTGAGATATTTCTCTAGGGTTGATATAGTGGTATTTTGCTCAGTTTCTAATTTAACGATTTCTTCCCCCATTCTTTCCAGCAGGAGCTATAGAGATACTGATTAAGCAGCAATTAAACATCCTAACACTATCATTATCTTTTCTTAAGTAGCCACTTCAGCCATGAGGAAAACATTAACTAAACCAGAATGTAATTTTCCAAGGGTGTAGGTAAGCTGTCAATTTTCCTGATTCTGAGTTTGTCAAGAAGGAACAGAGAGCCTTGTGTTTACCTTAAGAGACTGTTCACATGGAATGTAGAATTCATGGGGTTGGAGTTTGTGTCTTCAGATCATAATATGTGTAAAATATATTTTCCATCCAACAGTACAGCAGTTATCTGCAGGGAAGAAATCACATCTCGTGCAGTCTATTGACGCTGTGTCAGGTCAGAATTGATTGGGCAAGCAGATAGCCGATTGATCAGCAGTGACTGCCAGGGCCTACAAACTTCTCAGGACAGCTTCTGTTGCTTCCTCAACTGATAGCAAATTCTGGGCTCAGAAAGCCTCCGTAAGCTGCTCTAGAGGGAGACTGGCTCAATTGTCCCCATTATCCTCTTGCCTAAATCCCCATTCTAGTTAATTCTTCATGCTACTCCAAAATAAGTCTTTCTTAATGGTACACTTCAATCTGATAAGGTGTTACTAATGCCAGAACCCAGTTTCGGAAGCCTGTGGCATTTGGAAGGCTGAGGTATTCTACAAAGGAAAAAGAGTACAATTTGGTTTGTAGAATCTAACGTGATTTCGTTCTGTGGAATGGCCTCATCTACTTTTCTCAACTCTTCTTGTGCCTCCAATTTCCCTGCCCACACCAGTCACATAGATTTTTTTTTTTTGTCCCTACACCTTACCAAGATGGTTCCTACATCAAGACCTTTGTAGACTCTGTTCTCACTACTTATAAAAGTTACTTCTTATGACATTTTCACATCTGACTTGTTCTTTTCATTCAGATTTTAGCTTAAATGCCTTCTGAGTGATACTTTCCCTGAATTCCCAATCAAAAGTCACCACCTCATTTTTTCTTTTATTTATTTTGGGGCTTTTTTCTATAACTTGAAATTTTACTTTTATGCTTTGAATCTCACAAATTCAATATGTGTCCTTTGTTATATAATTTCAGATGAGATGAAGACGAAGAAATTACTGGGTTTATTGGTAAAGCTCAAATAGGACTTCAAAGTCATATATTATTCCAAACGCTTTTGGTAATTAAATAATATGGAAGATGTCCCCCACCCCACCACCACCACTACCCAAACAAGTGATCCTGAATCCGGAAAGATCAGCCTCTATGTTCAGGAAAACTGCTTTTAGCCAACATTATTTTTTTAGAGTATGATTTGAAAGAGTCCCAGTATATTGAACATTAGATAATTCATTAGATTATAGTAAATTATAAATTAGATAATAAATTAAATAATTATGATAAGTTATCCTGGTCACTACAGAGATTCCTGCTTGGGTCGCTAATGAGCATGAGAGCCTGCAGATTGGTATAACCCCCAAGTGTCACTCAGGGCCTTATCAAACACAAATTCTTGAAATCACTGGGAAAGCTTCTAATGAACTTCCATTATGCAATCCAATACAATTTAGCAGACATTCATTATGTCATCAATGTCCCGTGTGATGATACAAGCAGGGAGACGACTTGGCCCCTGCCCTCAAGGAGAGCACAGTCTGGTGCAGGAGACAAATACATAGATATGTAATTAGAGTACAAAACACATTATAAGAACAAGGTCTAACCAAAGCACTAATGGAAGACAGACAAAAATAGAGATGGATCCTAGATGATGCATCTGGAGGGCACCCGGCCCTTTATCACACAATGTATTAGGGAAAATGGTTTAAAATAAATGTCACTCATGTGCCAGTGTTGGAGAGTTTGTCGATCTCTAACTCAGCAATTCAGATGTTCATAGCTTCTGGCGAGCTTATTGTTCTTAATGTTAGGCTAAGACTAGCACAAAGCAGGCAGTAATGCCAGAATCAGTTCTATGATTCCATTGCCAGAGAGCAGGGAAGGAGTGAGGGGTTCCAGACTTTAGTCATGAAGCCTGATGATCAGATACCGTTCTGTTTAAATAACTGCTTACAATTCCAATCTGTAAAACAACATCTTTAGTTCAACAAATTCAGCAAAGGTGGTCTTTATCCAAATTTAGTTTACTCTTTCTCCACATTCGTGTCATTCCAAAATCCCAAAGTATTGATTAATAGTTGTGTTACTTAAATTATTTTGCATGTATAGTATAAAATTATTTGCATGTATAGTATAGAATTTTTACTCATGTTAAAAATTATTTCTACTTTAAAACTCACACATCAACATGCTTCCCTCCATGCTATCTCATTGCCTACTTCTGTTAAGCGTAAGTCATTAGCAAATGGTATAATTCTTTATAGGAGTTTTTGGATATTTGTCCTCACTCTGAGGAGGTTTTATGCCTGTATTTCCTCAGTTGACTATATGCTGTTAGCTTAAGACATAAACAGATAAGCTACTTTGGGTGGACGTTATCTGAGAGCTCTTTTCTTTCTAATTAGCCACCTTCTTTTAAATGTATGTCTCTAGTAAAATTTGATAACACAGAGGTCCAAGGTGTCCAAATAGTGGTGTCCAAAATTGCTAATGCTGTGCGAGGATGCAGGCAATCGATTCACCATATAGGGTGTCTATGGAGAGTATGAGTAAGAAATAGTCATGTCAGAGTTGAGTCTGGGAAAAGAATTCAAAATTGTATGCTTTGCAGTGGAAAATTTGACAAATAAAACTATTATTTATATCAAGTTAAAGTGACTTTTAAAAAAGTATTATTTTCCGGCCAGGCGCGGTGGCTCATGCCTGTAATCCCAGCACTTTGGGAGGCCGAGATGGGCGGATCATGAGGTCAGGAGATAGAGACCATCCTGGATAACACAGTGAAACCTCGTCTCTACTAAAAATACAAAAAAATTAGCCGGGCATAGTGGTGGATGCCTGTAGTCCCAGTCTCAGGAGGCTGAGGCAGGAGAATGGCGTGAACCTAGAGGTGGAGCTTGCAGTGAGCCGAGACTGTGCCACTGCACTCCAGCCTGGGTGACTGAGCGAGACTCCGCCTCAAAAAAAAAAAAAAAAAAAAAAATAAATAATAAATAAAATAAAATAAATAAAAAATAAGATTAAAAAAATAATTATTTTCCATAAATTAGGAATATAAAACACAGAGAGTTGAGTATTTAAAGTAATCTTGATATGGGGTCCATAGGTTCTACTGAGTTTTATAACTTGCTACAAAATATTTTTTCTTACTTCTCTGATCATCCCTGTTATTATCCTGGATAATAACAACATCAGATATGTTTTTATTTTCTTGTTGGACAGCAGTTTCCCAGGCCTATTTCTTACACTATCAGAGACATTTAGGGCTGCGCAGTGTGAAGTCTTTTATGAAATGCAGAAAGACAAAAGACTGTATATTTAATTGAGCTATGAGAACAATAGGAGAAATATTAATCAGAGGGACTTTGAGCATATTTCCATCTTTAATTTGGGGATTAGTATAGCTTCCTCAATGATGAATAAAGCCACAATCAAAGCAAGAGTGCATAAGGCTGGGGGGCGGAGCAAGATGGCCGAATAGGAACAGCTCCAGTCACCAACTCCCAGCGCGAGCAACACAGAAGACCCGTGATTTCTGCATTTTCAACTGAGGTACTGGGTTCATCTCACTGGGGAGTGCCGGACGATCGGTGCTGGTCAGCTGCTGCAGCCCGACCAGCCAGAGCTGAAGCAGGGCGAGGCATCGCCTCACCTGGGAAGCGCAAGGGGGAAGGGAATCCCTTTTCCTAGCCAGGGGAACTGAGACACACAACACCTGGATAATCGGGTAACTCCCACCCCAATATTGCGCTTTAAGCAAACAGGCACACCAGGAGATCATATCCCACACCTGGCCGGGAGGGTCCCACGCCCACGGAGCCTCCCTCATTGCTAGCACAGCAGTCTGTGATCTACCGGCAAGGCAGCAGCGAGGCTGGGGGAGGGGCGCCCGCCATTGCTGAGGCTTAAGTAGGTAAACAAAGCTGCTGGGAAGCTCCAACTGGGTGGAGCTCACAGCAGCTCAAGGAAACCTGCCTGTCTCTGTAGACTCCACCTCTGGGGACAGGGCACAGCTACACAACAACAACAACAACAAAAAAGCAGCAGAAAGCTCTGCAGACGCAAACGACTCTGTCTGACAGCTTTGAAGAGAGCAGTGGATCTCCCAACACGGAGGTTGAGATCTGAGAACGGACAGACTGCCTGCTCAAGTGGGTCCCTGACCCCTGAGTAGCCTAACCGGGAGACATCCCCCACTAGGGGCAGTCTGACACCCCACACCTCACACGGTGGAGTACACCCCTGAGAGGAAGCTTCCAAAGCAAGAATCAGACAGGTACACTCGCTGTTCAGAAATATTCTATCTTCTGCAGCCTCTGCTGCTGATACCCAGGCAAACAGGGTCTGGAGTGGACCTCAAGCAATCTCCAACAGACCTACAGCTGAGGGTCCTGACTGTTAGAAGGAAAACTATCAAACAGGAAGGACACCTACACCAAAACCCCATAAGTACATCACCATCATCAAAGACCAGAGGCAGATAAAACCACAAAGATGGGGAAAAAGCAGGGCAGAAAAGCTGGAAATTCAAAAAATAAGAGCGCATCTCCCCCGGCAAAGGAGCGCAGCTCATCGCCAGCAACGGATCAAAGCTGGACGGAGAATGACTTTGACGAGATGAGAGAAGAAGGCTTCAGTCCATCAAATTTCTCAGAGCTAAAGGAGGAATTACGTACCCAGCGCAAAGAAACTAAAAATCTTGAAAAAAAAGTGGAAGAATTGACGGCTAGAGTAATTAATGCAGAGAAGGTCATAAACGAAATGAAAGAGATGAAAACCATGACACGAGAAATACGTGACAAATGCACAAGCTTCAGTAACCGACTCGATCAACTGGAAGAAAGAGTATCAGCGATTGAGGATCAAATGAATGAAATGAAGCGAGAAGAGAAACCAAAAGAAAAAAGAAGAAAAAGAAATGAACAAAGCCTGCAAGAAGTATGGGATTATGTAAAAAGACCAAATCTCCGTCTGATTGGGGTGCCTGAAAGTGAGGGGGAAAATGGAACCAAGTTGGAAAACACTCTTCAGGATATCATCCAGGAGAACTTCCCCAACCTAGTAGGGCAGGCCAACATTCAAATCCAGGAAATACAGAGAACGCCACAAAGATACTCCTCGAGAAGAGCAACTCCAAGACACATAATTGCCAGATTCACCAAAGTTGAAATGAAGGAAAAAATCTTAAGGGCAGCCAGAGAGAAAGGTCGGGTTACCCACAAAGGGAAGCCCATCAGACTCACAGCAGATCTCTCGGCAGAAACTCTCCAAGCCAGAAGAGAGTGGGGGCCAATATTCAACATTCTTAAAGAAAAGAATTTTAAACCCAGAATTTCATATCCAGCCAAACTAAGTTTCATAAGTGAAGGAGAAATAAAATCCTTTACAGATAAGCAAATGCTGAGAGATTTTGTCACCACCAGGCCTGCCTTACAAGAGACCCTGAAGGAAGCACTCAACATGGAAAGGAACAACCGGTACCAGTCATTGCAAAAACATGCCAAAATGTAAAGACCATCGAGGCTAGGAAGAAACTGCATCAACTAACGAGCAAAATAACCAGTTAATATCATAATGGCAGGATCAAGCTCACACATAACAATCTTAACCTTAAATGTAAATGGACTAAATGCTCCAATGAAAAGACACAGACTGGCAAACTGGATAAAGAGTCAAGACCCATCAGTCTGCTGTATTCAGGAGACCCATCTCACACGCAGAGACATACATAGGCTCAAAATAAAGGGATGGAGGAAGATTTACCAAGCAAATGGAGAACAAAAAAAAGCAGGGGTTGCAATCCTAGTCTCTGATAAAACAGACTTTAAACCATCAAAGATCAAAAGAGACAAAGAAGGCCATTACATAATGGTAAAGGGATCAATTCAACAGGAAGAGCTAACTATCCTAAATATATATGCACCCAATACAGGAGCACCCAGATTCATAAAGCAAGTCCTTAGAGACTTACAAAGAGACTTAGACTCCCATACAATAATAATGGGAGACTTCAACACTCCACTGTCAACATTAGACAGATCAACAAGACAGAAAGTTAACAAGGATATCCAGGAATTGAACTCATCTCTGCAGCAAGCAGACCTAATAGACATCTATAGAACTCTCCACCCCAAATCAACAGAATATACATTCTTCTCAGCACCACATTGTACTTACTCCAAAATTGACCATATAATTGGAAGTAAAGCACTCCTCAGCAAATGTACAAGAACAGAAATTATAACAAACTGTCTCTCAGACCACAGTGCAATCAAACTAGAACTCAGGACTAAGAAACTCAATCAAAACCGCTCAACTACATGGAAACTGAACAATCTGCTCCTGAATGACTACTGGGTACATCACGAAATGAAGGCAGAAATAAAGATGTTCTTTGAAACCAATGAGAACAAAGATACAACATACCAGAATCTCTGGGACACATTTAAAGCAGTGTGTAGAGGGAAATTTATAGCACTAAATGCCCACAAGAGAAAGCAGGAAAGATCAAAAATTGACACTCTAACATCGCAATTAAAAGAACTAGAGAAGCAAGAGCAAACACATTCCAAAGCTAGCAGAAGGCAAGAAATAACTAAGATCAGAGCAGAACTGAAGGAGATAGAGACACAAAAAACCCTCCAAAAAATCAATGAATCCAGGAGTTGGTTTTTTGAAAAGATCAACAAAATTGACAGACCACTAGCAAGACTAATAAAGAAGAAAAGAGAGAAGAATCAAATCGACGCAATTAAAAATGATAAAGGGGATATCACCACCGACCCCACAGAAATACAAACTACCATCAGAGAATACTATAAACACCTCTACGCAAATAAACTGGAAAACCTAGAAGAAATGGATAATTTCCTGGACACTTACACTCTTCCAAGACTAAACCAGGAAGAAGTTGAATCCCTGAATAGACCAATAGTAGGCTCTGAAATTGAGGCAATAATTAATAGCCTACCAACCAAAAAAAGTCCCGGACCAGATGGATTCACAGCTGAATTCTACCAGAGGTATAAGGAGGAGTTGGTACCATTCCTTCTGAAACTATTCCAATCAATAGAAAAAGAGGGAATCCTCCTTAACTCATTTTATGAGGCCAACATCATCCTGATACCAAAGCCTGGCAGAGACACAACAAAAAAAGAGAATTTTAGACCAATATCCCTGATGAACATCGATGCAAAAATCCTCAATAAAATACTGGCAAACCGGATTCAACAACACATCAAAAAGCTTATCCACCATGATCAAGTGGGCTTCATCCCTGGGATGCAAGGCTGGTTCAACATTCGCAAATCAATAAACATAATCCAGCATATAAACAGAACCAAAGACAAGAACCACATGATTATCTCAATAGATGCAGAAAAGGCTTTTGACAAAATTCAACAGCCCTTCATGCTAAAAACGCTCAATAAATTCGGTATTGATGGAACGTACCTCAAAATAATGAGAGCTATTTATGACAAACCCACAGCCAATATCATACTGAATGGGCAAAAACTGGAAAAATTCCCTTTGAAAACTGGCACAAGACAGGGATGCCCTCTCTCACCACTCCTATTCAACATAGTGTTGGAAGTTCTGGCTAGGGCAATTAGGCAAGAGAAAGAAATCAGGGGTATTCAGTTAGGAAAAGAAGAAGTCAAATTGTCCCTCTTTGCAGATGACATGATTGTATATTTAGAAAACCCCATTGTCTCAGCCCAAAATCTCCTTAAGCTGATAAGCAACTTCAGCAAAGTCTCAGGATACAAAATTAATGTGCAAAAATCACAAGCATTCTTATACACCAATAACAGACAAACACAGAGCCAAATCATGAATGAACTTCCATTCACAATTGCTTCAAAGAGAATAAAATACCTAGGAATCCAACTTACAAGGGATGTAAAGGACCTCTTCAGGGAGAACTACAAACCACTGCTCAGTGAAATAAAAGAGGACACAAACAAATGGAAGAACATACCATGCTCATGGATAGGAAGAATCAATATCGTGAAAATGGCCATACTGCCCAAGGTAATTTATAGATTCAATGCCATCCCCATCAAGCTACCAATGAGTTTCTTCACAGAATTGGAAAAAACTGCTTTAAAGTTCATATGGAACCAAAAAAGAGCCCGCATCTCCAAGACAATCCTAAGTCAAAAGAACAAAGCTGGAGGCATTACGCTACCTGACTTCAAACTATACTACAAGGCTACAGTAACCAAAACAGCATGGTACTGGTACCAAAACAGAGATATAGACCAATGGAACAGAACAGAGTCCTCAGAAATAATACCACACATCTACAGCCATCTGATCTTTGACAAACCTGAGAAAAACAAGAAATGGGGAAAGGATTCCCTATTTAATAAATGGTGCTGGGAAAATTGGCTAGCCATAAGTAGAAAGCTGAAACTGGATCCTTTCCTTACTCCTTATACGAAAATTAATTCAAGATGGATTAGAGACTTAAATGTTAGACCTAATACCATAAAAATCCTAGAGGAAAACCTAGGTAGTACCATTCAGGACATAGGCATGGGCAAAGACTTCATGTCTAAAACACCAAAAGCAACGGCAGCAAAAGCTAAAATTGACAAATGGGATCTAATTAAACTAAAGAGCTTCTGCACAGCAAAAGAAACTACCATCAGAGTGAACAGGCAACCTACAGAATGGGAGAAAATTTTTGCAATCTACTCATCTGACAAAGGGCTAATATCCAGAACCTACAAAGAACTCAAACAAATTTACAAGAAAAAAACAAACAACCCCATCAAAAAGTGGGCAAAGGATATGAACAGACATTTCTCAAAAGAAGACATTCATACAGCCAACAGACATATGAAAAAATGCTCACCATCACTGGCCATCAGAGAAATGCAAATCAAAACCACAATGAGATACCATCTCACACCAGTTAGAATGGCGATCATTAAAAAGTCAGGAAACAACAGGTGCTGGAGAGGATGTGGAGAAATAGGAACACTTTTACACTGTTGGTGGGATTGTCAACTAGTTCAACCATTATGGAAAACAGTATGGCGATTCCTCAAGGATCTAGAACTAGATGTACCATATGACCCAGCCATCCCATTACTGGGGATATACCCAAAGGATTATAAATTATGCTGCTATAAAGACACATGCACACGTATGTTCATTGCAGCACTATTCACAATAGCAAAGACTTGGAATCAACCCAAATGTCCATCAGTGACAGATTGGATTAAGAAAATGTGGCACATATACACCATGGAATACTATGCAGCCATAAAAAAGGATGAGTTTGCGTCCTTTGTAGGGACATGGATGCAGCTGGAAACCATCATTCTTAGCAAACTATCACAAGAACAGAAAACCAAACACCGCATGTTCTCACTCATAGGTGGGAACTGAACAATGAGATCACTTGGACTCAGGAAGGGGAACATCACACACCGGGGCCTATCATGGGGAGGGGGGAGAGGGGAGGGATTGCATTGGGAGTTATACCTGATGTAAATGACGAGTTGATGGGTGCAGCAGACCAACATGGCACAAGTATACATATGTAACAAACCTGCACGTTATGCACATGTACCCTACAACTTAAAGTATAATAATAATAAATTAATTAAAAAAAAAAAAAAAAAAGAGTGCATAAGGCTCTTAACAATCTCTTCTTCATGTATATTTCCAGCTATGATTTACAAATGAACCCAAGGTGGTATATTTTCCCTAATTTTTTTTGGACGAAAACTTGCCATTAAAAATTTAAACTACATTTTTTATTTCTCTGTATTTTTTGTTCATGTTGTTCCTCTATTTTGAATAAGTGTCACTCTTTCTGTTGTTTTGTACATGAAGGTCCAACTCCTTTGATATCTCTGTAAAGCCTCCCTCCATTTACATGAGGCAGTTCTATTCTATTCTATTTCAGCAACACTGACCCAGCAACACTAGGCTCAAACTACTGACATAATGCTTACTTTGAAAAGTTAGTATAAACTTCATGGTGTCGGCCTGTTAACAGCTTCCAAGTCTCATATATTTTGTATTTTTGTGCCTTGCAAAATAACTAATACCCAGTAGAATGAGAAATAATTCAATGCTAATTCAATTGGTAGATTATTTTTAAAAGAAAAAATATGACTTATTATGGAGTAGATTTATCTGTTTCAAAGTAAGTAACATTTTATGCATTTATTCGATGACTATATATACACATATATAATCAGAGTAACAGTAGTCTGCATACATGACTTTCCTAGTGAGAAGTTAAACAATTCAAAGAAAAAAAACCCCAAGATTTTGCAGTCATTTGTAATCATTCATAAAATTATTCTGTTCTAGAGTTGGATAAGTCTTGGAAATTGCATAGAATGAGCTCCATATCTTTCAAGAAAGAGACTCAGAGAGGTTAAATAGTATATGATATCATGCATGACCATGATTTTGATTACCAAATGAAAGCCAGCAATTAAAACAGAGCCAGGGCTTCAGCCAAAAGCTCTTCTCTAGGTTTCACAAACATCTATCTATGTCCTTCATGAATATCTCTATTATGGTGTTCCAAAGGAACCCACGTTTTGCCTGAATTATCTTTCTATGTGATCATAATTTTTGTAAAATACGTTATTAGCCCCGACAACATTCTCTGAAAGTTTTTCTTACATATATTTTCTCATCTCAATCTCCACTTACTTAACCCTGGTTTACTCCCACTTACTCCTCTATCACATGGGTTAATTTAGTAACTTCTTAGTAGTCTCTCTTCATCCAAAACTATTTCCATTCAGTCCATCCCATGCATTGCACCAAGAATGATCTTCTTGTGCCTTTACTCCTCAAAAATAAAGCCATTTTTTAGCGTGATTTTTCATGATTTTGTCCTACTTCTCAATATATCCAGACCCTTTTCTTGTCTCTGGGCTTATGTATCTTCTGACTTACTAGCAGTTTTTAAAAATATGCCATGGCCACTTACACATCCATACTTTCACAAATGCTCCTCTGTCTTTCTCACAACATTGCTCACCTAGGAAACCCACATTTATCCTTAATCTCATATCCTAGACATTATCTACTTTTGGAATTCTGTAGTAGACCTTTTGGTGCTCTGCATTATCCCCTCCAAGCTCATTCACGATTTTAAACATGGTTGTGGTAGACAATTCCTTGTGAGTTCAGACTTTCCTCCAGATAGCAGTGTTCCCACTCAAACATTTTTCTATTTTCTGAGTCAGGACATTCTATAGTGTCATGTAAGTCTGCTTCTTGTTCTCTTATGAGTGTGCACAGACTAAGAAAAAAGGAGATTTAACACTGGGACAACCCTTAACCAACAGGGTTTAGGAACTGGTGGGTAACTCTACAGCTTCCTGTGCTTTAGAAGGAAAGTTCCGGTAGATATTGAGGGGGCCTTTATGGAATGAAGTTTCCATTGCCCAGAGCACCAGCATTGATAACAAACAAGTATATTGGCTCTTTCAACTTTTCTTGACTCATTTTTCTACCTTATCACTTCTGCCTCCCAGAATTATCTAACACACTACGTATATTTCAGTCCTAAGGCAAGTTTCTGCTTTGGGAAAAAGACAAAAGACGAAAGGAGCGTTTTTATAACCCGCACCCTTAACATATTTTTTATTCCTCTCTACTATGCACTCTCTATATCTTCACATGCATAAGCATGCATTAGTCTTTTAAGTTATTTTTATTATTGTTTGCATTTCCTTTTTCTTACTAGATTGTAAGCTTATTGAGAGGGAAGTTTCTGAATTTTACCCATCATTCATTCTATTTCAAGCCCTTTATCCTAATATATAGCACATAATGAGTTCTCATTAAATATTTGTGCAATTTAAACTAGATAAGGGGTAGGGGAAACATGTCTTCAACCAAGTTTTATGATTTCAAGATCATGTCTCTTTTTTCTACATTGTGTTACCTACCTGGAGGATAAAGGCATTTACAGTCACTTAGAAGGGACATTCAACTATCAGTGCTCAGAATTATAGCATTCCAATTGTCAAGTCTTCCAGATCATTTCGTCCCTCTTGCTTCATTTTTCTGTGCTTGTGTTTGAGTGTTTTATAGCAAGTGAGAGAGGGTACAGTAAAAAATAATGATAGTTACCTTATGGGGTTTTTTAGAAATTAAGGATAATAGCATATGTAAAACATGTGGCACACCAAAAACACTCAATAAATGTTTGTTTCCATTTTTATTATTTTGTAGGCCTAGTCTATTTTGGCTTAAGAAATATTAGAAACTCTGAATCAAGTTTTATTTGAGAAGATGTTTGAATACTGCCAAAAGTAGAATCTCAAAATATATGGCCTTCAATTATTCATTCTCTTTGGGAAAAAGACAAAAGACAAAAGGAGTATTTTTATAACCCTTTCATCTCCTACATTGATTTAGGTATTCATATATTGTCTGCATTGCCAAATACACATTAGGATGATAAATTGAGAGTGACAGGAAGTTATCCTAGAGCAGTATGAAGTACTCAACAATGCTGTTGAATGTGTCCTGGGGATGATATGCATGGTTTAGTATACCATGTTGGAAAGAACATTGGATGATATTATGGATACTGGAGCTTTTATTCCAACTACTATTCTCAGTAAATATCCATACAATTTAAACTAGAGAGCCAACGAGAAAAATACGCCTTGAACTGAGTGCCTTAAACTGACTTTTCTGATTTCAAGATCGTGGCTCTTTCCACTACATTGTGGAAAACAAAACAATACAAATGAAAACAAACATTCACTTACTACTATTACCTGAATTTGGACAAGTGAATCATATTCGGGGGACTAGGTTCTTTATTTGTACAATAATAGAGTAGATGACATTTGAGGGGAGGGGGTGCCTACTTGGCACAAACCTTTAAAACTATTCTGATTCATTTAGTGTTTGTCAAATAGAGTCAACCATGTTGGTCATAAACACATAATTGATTTTTAAATAAGAACATAACAAGATAATACTATAACTACAATAGCAGATTTCTACTCTCCTTGACAATTCAAAGGTGTTTTAGCTTAAAAGGACCACTTGGTTAGAGTAATCCATTTGTGCATATATAATCATTAATCTAAATTAAAATAAGAAGTGATTTTAGGGGAAAAATGTTCCCAGTAAGAAGATGCTGATTAAATTAGTTTTTAATGCAATTGGGAGGAAATTCCTTAATGTATTTAAGAAAAAAAGTGCTTTTTTGTAGACTATTCTGCAACTGCTTTGTTTGGTTGACATTTTCTAATGAAAAAAATACATTACAAATGAAGTGAATGGACCATAATACATGCCCTATGCCAGTGTGAATGATGGATGGGCTCCAAGAAGAAACAACCAATGTCCACAATAGGCTTGTAATAATAGAATGAATCCTTGGCTTTCTGAGGCCAATGGAAGTGAAAGTGTTTAACGATCCCCTTTTACAATGAGAAATTTCCACTATCTGTCAGTATTCTTTTGTTTTCTTTTCATTCTATTATTCTATTCAATTTGGTTTTCTAGTTTTATAATTAGAAGTCCTTGAATATGAGTAGAGGGGAGAGAAAAAAATACTAAAAGGGAATAATTTTGTAAAGAAAATAATTGCTTTTCAGAAAATTTAGGAAATTATCACTCTTTGCAGTAGGCAAGGAATGTATTTTGATTGAGTGATGGCAGATCTGCCTGAATGTAGTGAAAGATACTTATTTCTTGTTAAATGCAGCTCTTCATAATTTTGAATATAGCTTTTTATGACTTTCAGTCAACAAAATTTTGTTTTGGTGTGCTGAATGGTGTGCTGAGTGAGCTAATTATAGGTACTAGACAAGCCAGGGAGCTCTGATGAGGTAGCCTTGGTTTGGGGAAGGAGGCTTGGTTGAAGGACTTGCCCTAAAATTGTGTAGCCATGAAACCAAAATCAGTATCCAGAGAAACATGGTTGGGTTGGATTTTGAGAGGTGTCCAATGAAGATCTAGCCTGAGAAAAGGAAGGGCAGGATATTTTCAAACAGAATTCATATTTGAAGTTATTAGGTAATAATGCCATAGTTTCGCAATACAGAGCTATCCTGCACTAAAGTAGAAAAGAAGAATGCATCTCTATGGTCTATGCTGATCATTAAACCATTTTCTTTTAGCTATAAACAACCTTCTCTGTATTGTGATGCAAGGGCTAAGATTTTGCAAACCACTTTCTCCATTTGATTACATTTATGTTTATGTTAGATTCTGCCAATAGGGGTGCTAGAGGAAGATCAAAAATCTGGTGGAATTAAAAGGATAACAGCAAGGGTTACCAGTAAAAACACTAGATGCTTTGGTTTTACATAGATACTACCAAGAAGATCCTTCCTATTTTCTTTTTCACTTGGGAGTAAAAACTATGCTGCTTATACTCTGTACAAATGGAAAAGATGCATATTGTTCACTTTCAATTAAAAAACGTCCCACTCTATTTCTTACTCCTACTCCTCATCATCCCCTTCTCTCATGCTGGGTCCAGAGACTCTCTTGGTCCCAGATGAACGCATCGTAGTTTTCTTTTGCAGCCTCCTCATAGTTGGGTTTTTCCATGGGTCAGTATTCATACATTCCATTCTTTCTCTAAAGTCCAGAGATTTCTTGAACGGTCTCATCTCTTGTTGATTCTAGTTCTCTTTACCATTGTGGGTTTATGCCTTTTACAAACTCTAAACTTTTATTTTGTTTGAATCTGGCTGTGGGAAAGAGGTAAACATAATGTACTCTATCCTCCGTCTTAAACCCTAAGTTTTAATTTTCTTTAAATAAATTCTTACAAATTATAATTGCCATTAATTTTTGCTCCCATGTCTTATTTATTCAAGAAAAGGAGTTTGATGATATCTCCTTTCATTTTTCAATATTTTCACATTGTTTATAGATAAATTATTGCCATTTCATCAGAAATTACAGATAAGATTTATACTCTGTGCAAGATAAATATGTAAAGATAATGCATAAAGTAAGCTGTGACTTCTTATGTGTCTTCATGTTTGGGATTTATTTCTTATTTGCTATTTGACCTTAGCAAATCACTTAACTTGACTGAGCTTATGATTTCCTCATCTGTAAAATGATGATAATGATACTTATCTAATAGATTCATTGTAAAAATTCAAATATTATATACACTGCAGCATATAAATTATCAGGAAATTATGGAAATTCTAAAAGAAAATATATTAATTACAGTTATATAGACGATTTTTCTGGTACAATTGTGGATATAAGGTGATAAATGTGGCCCTAACTATTGAAGACAATAAAGACGTGGAAAAGCTAAATGCACTTAAATGCACTCTTTTTTTCTTATACAACAGACATTACCTGAAGAAATTACCTGAGAAATTACCTGAGAAGCATAGAAAGGCTTCATATTCATTGAGATCATTTTGAAAGAGAAGTTCTGGTTTTTTTTTTTTGTTTTTTTGTTTTTTTGTTTTTTTTAACTACAGAGGAAATTTAAAGGAGGGAAGAGCCAGCCACATAAATATAACTGCATAAGCACTGTTGGCAGAATGAATCCCTAAAGACGTTCATGCCCTCGTATCTGGAACCTGCAAATATATTATATTACATAGCAAAGAAGTCTTTGCAGATGACATAGAGGTTATGGACCTTAAAATAGGGAGATTATACTAGATTATTCTGGATAACCTAATCACATGGAGTCTTTAAAAATGGAGACTTTTCTTCTGGCTAAATCCAGAGAGATTCAGGGGAAAAGAAAGGCAGAGAGATGTAAAGCACAGGAAAGATTCCACATGCCGTTGCTGGTTTTAAAATGGAAGTGGCCAAGGACTTCAGTCCTACAACCACAAAGAACTGAATTCTGTCAACAATTTGAATAAGCTTAGAAGTGGATATTTTCCCAGTCTCCAGAAAGCAACACACAGCCCTGTGAACACCTTGGTTTTGCCCTGGAGACACTAGGCTGAGCCTGCCTGGACTTCTGACCCACAGAACTAGAAGCTAATAAAGAGGTTTTTGTAAAGCTGATTAGTTTCTCATAATTTGTTACACAGAAATAGAAAACCAGCACAATAAAAGTGTGAGGAGAATGTCTACAGCAAGCTCTGGGTCTACAAAGGAGATCATTTTAGTCTAGGTAGAACAGTAGGTAGAAGCGACAATTTCAAATGACGAGACATATGTAGGAGAAGACTTTTATTATTATTTTGTTAACAATGGAAAACTATTGAAGAATTTAGAAAAGAGAACGAATGCTATCAGATCTTAGTGAAAGAAAACTATGCTGTGAATGAGTCAGATAGCTATGCAATTTTTTTAGAAAATAATTTTGGATCATTGCATGGGCATGGAGATGTGAGATTTAAGGAAGTAAGGAGTGGTGGAAGAAAGAAGAGCTGAAATGTTTCTTACTTGGTCCCGGTAGATGATAAAGTGGATAAGTAGGACAGAAAATGCAGAGATGCATTTTTATTACTAAGAGCACAGTCTGTGTGGTAAACTGTACCTAGATATCAGCTCACTCCGTGCCCCAGTGGTCTTATCTGAAAATGAGTATTGTAAGCCTAATTCTTAAGGCTGTAACAAGGATTAAATTAGATGATAAATATGCGTTTTTGAAGATTATTGTATAATTAGATGAGGTGACTCATGCAAATCTTGTATCAATGTGCTGGGGAGCACTAAATTCAGATAGGATATAATCATCTTTATTTCAACGATTTCCCCAGCTAATTAGAGGCAAAAAGCATAGCTAGAACTAGCTCTCCCCACATATGATCACAGCTGTTTCCCCACATAGGATTTCCTGCTTCCAGAAGAGGATGGATTAACTGTCTTTTCTCAAAATAGATAACTTTTCTTAAAATAGATTTTCCATTTACAAGAGTTGTCTCAGTCTGGAAGCTATTTTTCTTACTGAAAATCTTAGGGTGCTAGCTTAGAAAAGGGATGACAAATTGTTTTTCAGAGAGGAATAACTCAATAATACCAGCCATTAACTAACTTCTTTGAACTTCTCATTTTCTCTATCCATTGGAAAATTTACATCATGTCCCATAACATTAATTACAATATGTTTGCCAAATGTCTTTTGCTAATGAACTGTTTTCCAAGTTCAAATGGTGGAGTTGTTACCACTTGAGAACTTAGACCTAGAATTGCAGCGGGAGTGTATTGAGAGGAAGGAGAGTCACAAAGACACATAGCTCTGACTGCTGGGAATAGTAAAAGTGCTATTTTCCAAAAGGAAAAATATTTGCAGTGTGAAGCTCGAGATATATATTAAAAACACTTCCAACTCATTTTTGAACTATTTTAAACAATTAAATTATTTTCAAGATGTTAGTCATGAATTTCATTTCTTAAAATACAAATGTGGAAAGGGAATAACACTGCTTATTTTAAGATAATGAGATAATGCAGGGATGACTGGCACATTAATCTCTTGGTTATTGGCGCTTTAAAAAATGCCAGAAGGGTGCTCAGAGTTTTATAAAAGTAAACTTTCTTTTTTTTTTTTTTTTTTTTTTTTTGAGACGGAGTCTCGCTCTGTCACCCAGGCTGGAGTGCAGTGGCCGGATCTCAGCTCACTGCAAGCTCCGCCTCCCGGGTTCACGCCATTCTCCCGCCTCAGCCTCCCAAGTAGCTGGGACTACAGGCGCCTGCCACCTCGCCCGGCTAAGTTTTTTTTGTATTTTTTAGTAGAGACGGGGTTTCACTGTGTTAGCCAGGATGGTCTCCATCTCCTGACCTCGTGATCCGCCCGTCTCGGCCTCCCAAAGTGCTGGGATTACAGGCTTGAGCCACCGCGCCCGGCCTAAAAGTAAACTTTCTTAACCAGCTTTAAAATAGTTCCCAGGGATATAATATTTTCCAACATAAGAAATTCAATTTTGGTCCCATTTTCTTGTCTGTTTTTATTGATTTTATTTATTCATAACTTGACTTGTTCAAAAAATAATTCAAGATGTTTTATAAAGATATATAACTTTGAGCAGAATAAAAAACATGGAGAAAAAGGTGTAAAAGGTGTAATAAAGGGGAAAATGTAGAAAGTAAGGCAGAACCAGCTAATAGCAACTACTTCAAAGCTTATATACTTGTTGAAGGTGTCACACACTTGAATTTAAACTTTGCTCAGGGAAAGCACAGATATTTCCTTGTTTTGAGACCATAAGTAAGTGTTCTTCTCTGGTTTACCATGAAAAGAACACTATGTGAAATCAACATCCATCCTCAATATCCACGTGTAAAACCTGACTTTTTTTTTTGCAAAGCACTGGTTTTTTTTTGTTTTTTTTGTTTTTTTAATTTTCCTAAATATGGGTAGTTGGCATGGTATCAATTCACGTTTTGAAAAACACAATTTCTTCAATAGTCTGATGTAATACTGTCTATATTACCTAGGGATTTATTGCAGAACAATTGGAAGAATGGATTGGTATGCTTCTGTTAGCCTCATCCTCCCTAAAATCTCTTCCCAGATAAGGTTTTTAAAGGTCTTGCACTGTGGGGAGTTCAATATTATGCTCACAGAGAGGTTCCTAAAATGTAGGTCCTCTGCGCCTGCTTCAGATTATATGAGCCAGGGAAAGAAACGACCTGCTTGTAAGAGACAAAGCAATGTGTGTTATAATTGTATTATTAAGTTTACTGTAGAGAGTTGCTTTTAGTGATTTATAATTCAATTTACTTATCTAAAAATATTTATTAAAGCTCTGTTAGCTCCAGGACAGTTTTTCTGGAGGTCACAGTGATTATAAAATCACCATCGTTTAAGATCTTAAAAATTTTAGTCTTGGAATAAAAACATACACAAGATACATTGCACAGGGACAAACTTGATGAGTGTCCAAAATGAAGGATGGGTTTGTCAAAGACAAGGTGAATGTAAATGCATGGATTTATATGTGTTCTGTATTCTGTTCCATTGGTGAATATGACTGTTTTTATGCCAACACCGTGCTGATTTGGTTACTACAGCTTTGTAGCAAGTTTTGAAGTCGGGTAATGTGATGCCTCCAGATTTGTTCTGTTTGCTCAGGACTGCTTTGCTTACTCAGGGTCTTTTTGGTTCCTTATATGGTTTAGAATCTTCTTCTATTTCTGTGAAGAATGTCATTGGTTTTTTGATAGGGGTTGCATTGAATCTATAAATTGCTTCAGGTAGTATTGCCATTTTAACAATATTAATTCTTCTAATTCTTCCAATCCATCAACATAAAATATCTTTCCATTTTCTTGTTGTCCACTTTAGTTTCTTTCATCAGTGTTTTATAATCTCCCGTGTACAGATCTTTCACTTATTTGGTTAATTGATTCCTCAGCATTTTATATTCTTTGTAGCTATTACAAATTAGATTGCTTTCTTGATTTATTTTGCCAATTGTTCATTGTTAGCATAAATAAATATTACAAGTTTTTGTATGTTAGTTTTGTATTCTGCAATTTACTGAATTCATTTATCAGTTTTAACAGCTGTTTGGTGGAGTCTAGATATAAAGGATAAAATCATGTCCACTATCACCAAGGCTAATTTGACTTCATCCTTTCTAATTTGGAAACTCTTTATTTCTTTCTCTTGCCTAATTGTTCTGGCCAGGGTTTCCAGTGTTATATTGAAAAAATTGGTAAAAGTGGAAATCATTTTCTTTTTCCAGGTTTGAGAGGAAAACACTTCAATTTTCCCCATTCAGTAGATTCTTAGCTGTGGATTTGTCATATATTACCTTCATAGTTTTTGGGTTATGTTTTTTCTATATCCAGTTTAATGAGGATTTTTTTTTTCATTAAGGGAGTTCAAATTTTATTGAATTCTCTTTCAGCATCTATTGAAATAATTACATGGTTTTTGTACTTGGTTATGGTTTTTCTTTTTTCTTTTTTTAATTATACTTTTTTTCTGGGATACATACGCAGAATGGGTGAGTTTGTTACACAGGTATACACGTACCATGGTGGTTTGCTGCACCCATCAATCCTGCATCTACATTAGGTATTTATCTTAATGCTATCTCTCCCCTTGTCCCCTACTCCCTAACATGCCCCAATGTGTGATGTTCCCCTCCCTGTGTCCACATGTTCTCGTTGTTCAACTCCCATATATGAGTGAGAACATGCAGTTTTTGGTTTTCTGTTCCTGTGTTAGTTTGCTGAGAATAATGGTTTCCAGTTTCATCCATGTCCCCACACAGAACAGGAACTCATTCTTTTTTATGGCTGCATAGTATTCCATGGTTGTGTATGTGCCACATTTTCTTTATCCAGTCTATCTTGATGGGCATTTGGCTTAGTTCCAAGTCTTTGCTATTGTGAATAGTGCTGCAATAAACATACATGCGCATGTGTGTTTATAGTAGGATGATTTGTAATCTTTCAGATATATACCCAGTGATGGGATTGTTGGGTCAAATGGTATTTCTCGTTCTAGATCCTTGAAGAATTGCCACACTGTCTTCAACAATGTTTGAACTAATTTACACTCCCACCAACAGTGTAAAAGCATTCCTACTTCTCCACATCCTCTCCAGTATCAGTTGTTAGCTGACTTTTTAATGATAACTTCCGACTGGTGTGAGATGGTATCTCATTGTGGTTTTGATTTGCATTTCTCTAATGACTAGTGATGATGAGCTTTTTCTCATACATTTGTTGGATGCATAAATGTCTTCTTTTGAGAAGTGCCTGTTCATATCCTTTGCCCACTTTTTGATGGGGTTGTTTTTTCCTTGTAAATTTGTTTAAGTCTCTTGTAGATTCTAGGTATTAGCCCTTTGTCAGATGAGTAGATTGCAACAATTTTCTCCCATTCTGTAGGTTGCCTGTTCACGCTGATGGTAGTTTCTTTTGCTGTGCAGAAGCTCTTTAGTTTAATTCAATCCCATTTGTCAATTTTGGCTTTTGTTGCCATTGCTTTTGGTGTTTTAGTCATGAAGTCCTTGCACATGCCTATGTCCTGAATGGTATTGCCTAGGTTTTCTTCTAGGGTTTTTATGGTTTCAGGTTTTATGTTTAAGTCTTTAGATCATCTTGAGTTAATTTTTGTATAAGGTGTAAAGAAGGGTTCAGTTTCAGTTTTCTGCATATGGCTAGCCAGTTTTCCCAACACCATTTATTAAATAGGGAATCCTTTCCCCATTGCTTGTTTTAGTCAGGTTTGTCAAAGATTAGATTGTTGTAGATGTGTGGCATTATTTCCGAGGCATCTGTTCTGTTGCATTGGTCTATATATCTGTTTTGGTACCAGTACCATGCTGTTTTGGTTACTGTAGCCTTGTAGTGTAGTTCAACGTCAGGTAGCGTGATGCTTCCAGCTTTGTTCTTTTTGCTTAGGATTGTCTTGGCTATATGGACTCTTTTTTGGTTCCATATGAAATTTAAAGTAGATTTTTCTAATTCTGTGAAGAAAGACGATGATAGCTTGATGAGGATAGCATTTGAATCTATAAATTACCTTGGGCAGTATGGTCATTTTCATGATATCGATTCTTCCTATCCATGAGCATGGACTGTTTCTCCATTTGTGTCCTCTCTTATTTCCTTGAACAGTGGTTAGTAGTTCTCATTGAAGAGGTCCTTTTTCTTAAATATTTATCATAAGCTATTTTACCTTTATTTCCATTTATATGTGTAGGGGCTACAAGTGCAGTTTTGTCATGTGGGTATATTGTGTAGTGGTGAAGTTGGGGCTTTTGGTATAACCATCACTCAGATAGTGAACACTGTATCCAATAGGTAATTCTTCAACACTCAGTTCCCTGCTCACAACACTCCCACCTTTTGGAGTCCACAATGTCTATCATTTTAATCTGTACGTCCATGTGTACCATTGTTTAGCTCCACTTACAAGTGAGAACATGCTTTATTGACTTTCTGTTTCCGAGTTACTTCACTTAAGATAATTGCCTCCAGTTTCATCCATATTGCTGCAAAAAAAACCATTTCATTTTTTTTCATTTTTTCTAATAACTGAGTAGTATTGCATGGTGTGTGTGTGTGTATGTGTGTGTGTGTATACCTGCATTTTCTTTATCAAATTCTCCATTGATGAGCACTTAGGTTTATTACATGACTTTACTGTTATGAATAGTGTTGCAATAAACATATGAACACAGACATCTTTCTTATGTAATTATTTGTTTTTCTTTGGTTATATATCTAACAGTGGGGTTGCTGAACCAAATGGTAGTTCCATTTTTACTTCTTTAAGAAATCTCCTTACTTATTTCCAAAAAGGTTGTACATTCTCAGTTCTGTTAATGTGATACATCATGTTTATTGACTTGCATTACATTGAACCAGTTTTGCATCTCTAAAATGAATCCCACTTGATCAAGGTAAATGATATTTTTAGTTTGTTATTGAATTCAGTTAGCTAGTATTTTGTTGGGAATCTTTCCACTTATATTTATCAGATACTGGCCTGTAATTTTCTTTCCTCATTGTATCCTTGTCTGGTTTTAGTATCATGGTAATGCTGGCCTTGTAAAATGTGTTTGAAAGTATTTTCTCTTCAATTTTTTTGAGGAGTTTGAGTGGAGTTGGTATTAGTTCTGCTTTAAGTGTTTGGAGGAATTCAGCAGTGAAGCCATCAGGCCCCGGGCCTTTCTTTGATAATGGACTTTTTATCATAGTTTTGACCTCATTATCCCTTATTGATGCACTGAGGTGTTCTTTTTCTTCATGGTTCAATCTTGGTAGATTGTATGTGTCCAGGAATTTAACCATTTCTTACTAGGTTTTTCAATTTGCTGATATACAGTTGTGCAATGAGGAAAGGACAGTCTCTTCAATAAAGGGTGCTGGAAAAACTGGATAATTATATGCAGAAGAATGAAACTACACTGTGTTATTTCACCATACCAAAAAACATCAAAATGAACTGAAGCCTTAATTCATTATGTTCAGGCCTCAAAAGCACAGTTAACACAACCAAAATTAGACAAATAGAATTACATCAAATTTAAAAGCCTCTGCACAGCAAAGGAAACAATCAACAAAGTGAAGAGATAACCCACAGAATGGGAGAAAACATTTGCAAACTACCCATTTGACAAGGGAATAAATATATAAAGAGCTCAAATGATTCAACAGGGAAACATCATATAATCCAATGTAAAAAGGGGTAAAATACCTAAATAGACATTTCTCGAAAGAAGATATACAAACAACCAATAGGTATATGAAAAAGTGTTCAATATCACTAATCATCAGAGAAATGCAAATTAAAACTACAATGATACATGAATTCACCCCAGTTAAAATGGCTTTTATTAAAACAATTGGTAATAGTGGATGCTGGGGAAAATAAGGAGAAAAGGTAATGCTTGCACCCTGTTGGTGGGAATATAAATTAGTATAGCCATTATGGAGAACAGTATGGAGGCCGGGCGCGGTGGCTCACCCCTGTAATCCCAGCACTTTGGGAGGCCGAGGCAGGCGGATCATGAGGTCAGGAGATGGAGACCATCCTGGCTAACAGGGTGAAACCCCGTCTCTACTACAAATACAAAAAAGTAGCCGAGCCTGGTGGCGGGCGCCTGTAGTCCCAGCTACTCGGGAGGCTGAGGCAGGAGAATGGTGTGAACCCGGAAGGCGGAGTTTGCAGTGAGCCGAGATCGCGCCACTGCACTCCAGCCTGGGTGACAGAGCGAGACTCCGTCTCAGAAAACAAACAAACAAACAAACAAACAAAAAACAGTATGGAGATTCCTTTAAGAAACTAAAAGTAGAACTACTATATGATCCAGCAATTCTACTACAGGGTATATATTCAAAGAAGGAAAATGAATATATCAAAAAGACATCTGGACTACCACGTTTATTGCAGCACTATTCACAATAGCTACAGTATGAAATCAACCTGAGTGCCAATCAGTAGATAAATAGATAAGTTAAATGTGGCGTATATAATGTATACAATGAAATATTATTTGGCCTTAAAAATAATGAAATCCTGTCATTTGCAGCAACATAAATGGAACTGGAGGTCATTATGTTAAGTGAAATAAGCCTAGCACAGAAAGGCAAATATTACACGTTCTCACTGGCATGTGAGAGCTAAAAAACATGGAACACATGAAGACAGAGAGTGGATTAGTTGTCAGAAGCCGAAAAGAATAGGGGCGAGAAGAGATGAATTAATTGGTTGATTAATTGGTAAAAACATACAGTCTGATAGAAGAAATAAGATCTAGCCTTAGATAGATTAGTGGGGTGACTATAGTTTACCATAGTTTATTGTATATTTCAAAATAGCTAAAAAGAGAGGAATTTTAATGATTCTAGCACAAACAGAAATATTTAAGGTGATGAATATCCCAAGTACACTGATTTGATCTTTACAAATCAGTATGAGTGTATTAAAGTATCACACTTGCCTTAAAATTCTGTACATCTATTATGCATCAATGTTTAAAAAAACTATGTAAATGAAGAATGAATAAGTTGCTTTGTAAGTGCAAAGGAGCGTTAAAAAAACCAAGGCATATGTAGGCGGGGCGCAGTGGCTAACGCCTGTAATTCCAGCACTTTGGGAGGCTGAGGTGGGCAAATCACCTGAGGTTGGGAGTTCGAGACCAACCTAACCAACATGGAGAAATCCCATCTATACGAAAAATACAAAATTAGCTGGGCATGTTGGTGCATGCCTGTAATCCTAGCTACTTGGGAGGCTGAGGCAGGAGAATCGCTTGAACCCGGGAGGCGGAGGTTATGGCGAGCAGAGATCATGCCATTGCACTCCAGCCTGGGCAACAAGAATAAAACTCCATCTCAAAATAAAGAAATAAAATAAAATAAAATATTTTAAAAAGGCATATGTATATTTAGGGGCCAGAGAAAGATAATCTCTAGAAGACAGACAGACTAAAAGCAGACAAAGAAGAATAAAAACCAAAAGATTTTGATGATCTAGATTATAGGGCGATGGAAACCTTCGAGGAATAGGCTGAGTCATCTGTGTCATAAAGCTCTAAAGAAGTAGAGAAGAGTAAAATGCAAGGAACCTCCACTGACTGTGATAAGATACTTACTAAATGCCTAGTAATGTAATAACTAACAAGAGAGGAATATTTGCCATTTTGAAATCATGCTTTTTTTTTTTTTTTTTTACTACTTAAAAAGTTAGTTTTGTCAAAGGCATTTAGTAAAATTCAGTCTGTTGGAAGTGTATTTGGAGTTCCTAAAGTGTGAACTCCAACTATCTGCTAAAATAGAGCTGGAAAATTATTTCAGATTTAATTTGGAATTGTCTGCAGTGCTGTAGGGCATCACATAAACCTTGTCCTTCCTTGCTGACTTCTGATGCTTCCTTTGTAAATCGTGTAAATCAGGGCTTCCCAATTTATGAGCGCAGCACACAGGGATTCTGTAGATGGGATTCAGGTATGTCATGAGACAAGAATACCCCCTCAAATCTCTACAGCCATACTGAAGTTGGTTCCAGAATAAAGAAAACACGATTTATAATAACCAGCTGTTGCTGCAGTGCTGCAACACTGGGTGCATGGCCAAGGAGCAGCTGTATTATTCTACCTCCATCTCAGCAGCTGGCAGCATAGTACCACAATCTATATAGACATAAGTATCATGAAATTGCTTGAGTTAGTTCATGGTTCTCATGTCTGAGGCTCCTGGTTCTCAGCCAGGAAGGAGTGGGTATACTTACCTTCAACTATTAAAATAAGTTGACCTAATGTCTCCAAAATTCCTTTGAACATTCTTTAGAATAATATGCCATAATTTCATTTTCATTGCATTGAATTCTAGAGCAGAAAATTTAAATGTTTACTATTTTAAGATGTTCTGTCAATGTGATTTAAGTGCTTTGTGTGTGCACACAATCTTTCTCTACGTATCCTTATGTACTATGTGGATATGTGTTCTACATATATATGCACTCTGGTAAAAATATATTTTATATTCTTTCTGTATATGTATATTCTAAATATATAATTATAAAATAGAAAATAGTAAAATCTAAATACATACACTATTCTAATATATTCTATAAAATATTTAATATAGAGAGTATTTAAAGATGAATAGAAAAAAAATCATGGAAATCATTAGAAAAAGTAGTAAACAAAGTTATTCATTCTACCTTTGAACAATTCAGTGGCAAGAAACTTATTATGAGGTCATAGTCCAAGCAGGTAATGTTTTTAATACCTCAAAGTTATCTGATGTATATAGATGTAATGAAAAGAGGATGATACTGGGAAGTACAATTGATTTTCCATGCAATTTTCTATATTAAGTTCTGGAATACATATGCTGAACATGCAGGTTTGCTACATAGGTATACGTGTGCTATGGTGGTTTGCTGCACCTGTCTACCAGTCCTCTAGGTCTTAAGCCCTGTGTGCATTAGCTATTTGTCCTGATACTTCCATGCAATCTTCTGCAGATAGGCTGACTTCTGAATGAATTTGAAGCAGCTATATCAATATGTAATATATAGGTATTTTATATATAATACATATATTATAATATATTCTGAAAGGATTTTCAGAAACAGATTTACTGAAAGGAAGGTGAATATTTTAAAAAATAAAGGTTATTAACTTTTGTATTAATTTAAAGTTATTTCAATGAAATTGATTTTTAGAGCCGTTTTAGGTCTACAGAGAAATCGAGCAGAAAAGAGAGAGAGTTCACACAAACCTCCTCTTCCCTGACCCCACACACAGTTTTCTGTATTAATTATATCTTGCTTTGTGGTACATTTGTTACAAGTGATGAATCAATATTGACACACTGTTATAAATGGAAGTTCATAGCTTACATTATATTCATGCTTTGTGTTGTGCAGTTCTATGGCTTTTGCTAAATCCACAATGTCACTTATCCACCATTACACTATCATACAGAACAGTTTTACTGTCATAAAAATCCCCCTGCTCTACCTATTCTTATTTCCTCCCCTAAGCCCCTAGCAACTACTAATCTTCTTACTTTCTCTGTAGTTTTGCATTTTTCAGAATAATTGGAATCATACAACATGTAGCCTTATCAGACTGTCTTCTTTCACTTAGCAGCATGCATTTAATGTCCTCCCACATATGTTTGTTGCTTGATGGTTCATTTCTTTTTATTGTTGAATAATATTCTATTGTAGGGATGTACCACAGCTTATTTATCTATTCAACAACTGAAGGACATTTAGTTGCTTTCAAGTTTTGGCAATTATAAATAAAGCTGCTATAAACATCTATGTGCAGGTTTTTGTGTGGACATAAGTTTGCAACTCATTTCACAAGGACTGTGCTTGTTGGATTATGTGGTAAGACTGTTTTTCTTGGCCTTATGTAGATTGCAGTCAGGGGAAAATATAGTCTATTTTGCCTCTGAAAAAATCTGTTCACAAAACCCAAGAATGTTACCTACATGTGTTAATAAGTCAGTGCAACATCAAGAGAGGTAGAGCCACCAGTATGAGTTCTGCAAGAATACACAACACTTGGCCAGTGTCACAATCAGAAATGCAACATATCCCATGTCTTTTGGAGGCTAAGAAAGTGGGAAAACAGGTTGTGAATGTGCACAGAACTTGCTTGTATTCTCCAGAAAATTCAAATCCCTTCCACACAGTAATCATTAAAATGCCATAGCAAGCACATTTAACCTCTAAAAGGTGATGATAGGGTTGCCTTTCTGACATTTGGTGAAAATACATTAACAGCTTTTCAACATATTCAACTTTTATGATTCTGACAAAGAAAATGAAACTCTAGGGTGCTGTATGTTACATATTCTCTAACTCTTCTAAACTAGCAGCTGCTGCTTTCTCCACATTTCAGTTCTCAACATGGACTCTTTGGATTAAAGCCATTGCACATTTCCCGTCAAAATAAGGGTTAATTTTAAACTCATTTTCACTCCCATTCTTCAAGACCTCTGAATAAAAGAAATACCAACCCGTTATCTCTCCTAAAATGAGGTGTTAGTTTACATACCTGTAGAAGAAACAGTCTGTGGCAGGAACAATATAGGACTTAACTGGATTTGATTTACATTAAATTGGTCCTCTCTAAGGTAGTACTGTTATAATGTTTTTGTTAGTCTGTCCATCAAAGCATTTAAAAACAATACTTAATGTCTCCCACATCAGAGTTAACATTTAAATGTTTTATCTGAAGTGTAAAGTTGTAAGTTTATAATTTTTGTAGATTTAGGAATATTCACTTTATAACAACAGAACTATTATTTATTAAATGTTTTATTGAATTCTAAACGTAAATTTAATATAATCAGGAAACATTCAAGAAGTGTTTTAGAAAAAATATGAAAAGTTTATGAGATGTGGAATGTATGATATTGTCTTAATTTTGCCTTCATAGTAGGTTCATAGTTGGTTATTACTTTTTACTTCTAATTTCAAATGATTTGTGCTGAAAACTTTAAAAATATTGCAGCATATTTGTCTTGAATCTCATCATAATCTAATTATTTCTCAAATGTTTCTAGGTGGTATTTTTATTTTTTTTACTCTATTGATACTTCTAAGGTTTTCTTATGATCTTTTAAACAGTGGGGGAAATTGTATTTCATTACATTTTTCTTCATTATTCTTTTTGTGTTGTCCTTTGAAAATTCATAGTACAGAGATGTTGGAACTTCCAGATACAACTTTTATGTTCCTACATCTTTTCTGTCATGGTTTTCATTCATTTTCTCTTTAATACTTCATTCAGAGATGATGCTGGTTTAGTGTTCCAGCTTATTCATTCATTCTTTAGTTTTTTTTTTTTTTTTTTTTTTTTTTTTGCACTAAAGCTATCTGTTTAATTTTGTATTTTAATGGCTCTGTTTTTGTATTATAGGATCACTAATAGTTTCCTTTTCAGGGATGCAGTTCCCTCCACTGTGTTATTGCACTATGTATATGCAGTAAGCCCACTTTTAAATATTCTGTTGCAGCATAAATGGTTGCTCTTGGTGTTGTTTCTTCTATTTACCTAGATGCCCCTTTTCATAGTGTTGATCTTGTGAGTTTCATAATTACCCCCAACTACTTGCTCATCTTTGCATTTTGGAATTCCTGATCCATTCTTTAGATGCTAATTCTGATTACAGTGACTTGTTTTTGGAGATTTTTGATGCATTGTGGGAGTTAGTGGGGCAGGAAGATCCATGGGACTCTGCCCAGTCTCTCCAAGTTTAAGATAAACACCCCTAGCTTTAATCAGAGTTCAAGGCCCCTATGTCCCACAGGTGAACTCAAGTTGGGAGTGTCCAGCAAGTCCATCTTTTCTGGAATGTTGCCACACATAAAACCACCTAGAGTACTGCAGAGGTTCCCCACTTTGTTTCTTGAATTAATTCGTATTCTGAGTTGAAAGGTTCCCTGAAACCAATCATACTTTGCACAGCAGTTTCCTGCTCATGGTTTCAGATCAGATCTTTTTCAGTTATTTCTCCAAAGGTATAAGTCGGTATGCTTAAATTCCTTAGAACAGCAAGGCCTGCTATTGCACTTCTTTCTGTTAACCAGCTTTATAATGAATTTAAACTTTTCTAAAATATATTTTCTGTCATTTCTTATGACTTTATATGAGAAATACGTAGACACATGTTCTCAGTTGGCTCTCTTGATTCAATTTCCACTTTATTCTCTAAAGAAACTCTCATGTCAAATTAAAATGCAATTATTTTCTTATCTTGATAATACCCTGTAATTTCTCTAATGCAGTTTCAGAGGAATGATAAAAGCATATGGGTATTGCATCTCCTAAAACAGCTGTAAGCCAAAGGGAACAGCGTTGCATATGTCAAGGATTTAACACTGATACATTTTACGCCATCTTGAACTCCACCAGGAAGCATCATCCTTCCTGGATGAGTTTCTTGGGACCAGTCATTTCAATTAACTTGTTTATATTACCAAGCCATTTGTACAAGCACAGACTTAGCTGCCCTGCATGATGGCATAATGGACAGGTTAAATGATAGAGATAAATCTTTCTGTCTAGCTGAAGTCTTTGCATGTGTGTTTTCACACACAGATCTAGACACATACAAACATCCATTCAAGACTAGACACACCACACACCCATTCCTTTGAGACAACTCCAGTATCACCTACTATGGGAGGCTATTTTTGTTCCCTCTAGAATTTGGTATGTGCCTTTACATTGTGCTCCCAAGCACTCTACTCTCTCAATTTATATGGTTCACATAAACCTGGAATGTAATTTTTTTGTTGTTTGATCTTCGCTCTCCCCTCACCTTTCACTGAATCTGAGCACTCTAAGGGCAAGAGAAAAGGGGATTCTTTATTCATCTTTATCTTTCAGAAATGGTTTGCAATGATCTGTCTCATACTGAGTATTATGGGCTCAGTAAATATGCTTTTAATATCGATACACTCATACACATATATATACACAGACATGGGTATTCGCATGTAACATCAACTATATATAAAATGAATGAAATTATGATAGTAAATACTTCTATCTTGCTTAACTTACTTGACTATATGTATAGTCAAAACTATTTGTTTCTGAGTATGATCCGTGCAAGTTCTCCTTGACCTATGATGGGTTATACACCAATAAATTCACTGTAAGCTTAGAAGATCCTAAGTTGAAAGTGTGTTTATGACTGATGATATTCTCAATTTATAATGGGTTTATCCATATGTAACCCCATTGCAAGTCAAGGAGTGTACTGAAAGTGTATTATTTTCACACCACTGTAAAGTTAAGAAATCATAAGTTAAACCATTGTAAGTTGGGGACTATCTGTACATATTTATAGAAATATACTTTTTGGATCCTCATGTAAAGATACACAGACTTAAGCTACACAGAGTGATTTATCCTAATAATTTTATTAATTTATAATACAAAATTTGTAGTTTCCCCACATAATCATACCATCATATATCAGTTTTTACATATATTTAAATATATACATTTGTATGTACACATATTATATATTTGCTAGCATATGGTATGATTAGAAGTGTGAGAAAAAGAGAAAAGGAGGTGTTCTTATTACTTTATTGCTATGATAAATTGGGTGATGATGGCTCAGAAAGTTTGTGCGTTGGGTTGTTTTGATATATTGTATATTTTTCTGTGGTTCTTTTCAAGGATCAGGAATTGACAGAGTAGAAAAGAAATATCCTGCACTAAAAGGGCATGTGTTACAGGCATACCTCATATTATTGTGATTCACTTTATTGTACTTTGCAGAAATTGCATGTTTTACAAATGGAAGGTATGTGACAATCCTGCATCCAGCAAATCTATTGTCAGCATTTTTTTGGAAAGTACATGTTCACTTCTTGTTTCTGTGTCACATTTTTGTAATTCTTACAATATTTAAAATTTATTATTACATCTGTTATGATGTTCTGTGGTCAATGATATTTGATGTTACTATTGCAATTGTTTTGGGGCACCACAGATTGTGCTTATATAAGACATTAAAATCAGTCAATAAATGTTGTTTGTGATCTGACTGCTCCACTGACTGGCTGTTTCCCCATCTTGCTCTTTCTTCTTGAGCCTCCCTATTCCCTGAGACACAACAATATTGAAATTATGCCAATTAAAACCCTAAAATGCCTCCTGGGTGTTCAAAAGAAAGGAGGAATTGCCCTTCTCTCACTTTAAGTCAAAAGCTATAAATAATTAAGCTTGTTGAAGAAAGCATGTTGAAAGCCAAGCCACTTGCACCAAGGAATTAGTCAACTTAGTCAAGGAAAAGTTCTTGAAGGACATTTAAAAAATGATAATTATTAGGGGCTGGGAAATATGTGTGTGGGGAGAAGGGGGATGAAGAGAGGTTGGTTAACGGATACAAACATACAGCTAAATATAAGGAATATGTCATAGCATTTTGGTAGAGCACTAGTGTGTCTATAAGATTTGAAATGTGCCCAACTCAAAGAAATGATAAATGTTTGAAGTGATGAATATCCTAAATACTATGATTTGATCATTATACATTTAATACATGTATCAAAATATCACATGTACCCTATAAATACGTACAAATAGTATGTATTAATTAAAACATTTTACTCCAATGAACACACAAATGATAATAAAATGAAACAACAGCCTTCTTACTGATAGGGAGACAGCTTTAACAGTCTAGATAGACCAAACTAGCAATAGTATTCCCTTAAGCCAAAGTCTAATCCAGAGCAAGGCCCTAACTCTCTTAAATTCTGTGAAAACTGAGAGAAGTAAGGGAATTTTAAAAGAAAAGTTTGAAGCTAGAAGAGGTGGCTGCATGGGGTTTCAGGAAAGAAGCCATCTCCATAATATAAAATACAAGGTGAAGCAGCATGTTCTGATGCAGCAGGTAAGCAAGTTATCCAGAAAATCTAGCTGAGATAATTGATGAAGGTGGCTATACTAAACAGCAGATTTCAGTGTAGATGAAACAACCTTCTTTTGGAAAAATATGCCATTTATGACTTTCCTAGGTAAAGAGAAGTCAATGCCTCGCTTCAAAGAACAAGTTAACTCTCTTGTTAGGGGCTAATGTAGCTTGTGACTTTAAGTTGAAGCTGATGCTCATTTATCATTCTGAAAATATCACGGCACTTAAGAATTATACTAAATCTACTCTGCCTCTGCTCCATACATAGAACTGCAAAGCCTAGATGGCAGTACATTTGTTTATAGCATGATTTACTGAAGATTTTAAGCCCACTGTTGAGACCGACTGCTGAAAAAATATTCCTTTCAAAATATTACTGCTCACTGGCATATATATCTGGTCACTCAAGAGCTTTGATGGAGATATACAATGAAATGAATGCTGTATTTATGCATTCTAACACATCATTTATTCTGCAGCCCATCGATCAAGGAGTAGATTTGACTTTCAAGTTTTGTTATTTAAGACATTGTTATTAATACATATTGTAAGGCAGTAGCTGCTATACATCGTGATTTATTCATGTCTGTGACAGTAACATGGATGTAGCTGGAGGCCATTATCCTCAGCTAATTAATGCAAAAACAGAGAACCAAATATTTCGTCTTGTCACTCATAAGTAGGCACTGGGTACACATGGACACAAAGATAGGACCAATAAACATTAGGAATTCCAAAAGTGAGGAGACAAGGATGGGGGAAAGGGTTGAAAAACTACATATCAGGTACTATGTTTACTACTTTGACTACATTAGAAGCCCAAATCTTAGCATCATTTAATATACCCAGGTAAAAAACCTGCACATGTATCCCCATAATCTATTTTTTTTTTTTAAAGATGGTGATATCTCTGATGGATCTGGACAAAATAAACTGAAAATCTTCTGGAAAGAATTTAGTATTCTAGATGTAATTTAGAACATTCATGATTCATGAAAAAGTCAAAATATCAATATTAACAGGAGTTTGGAAGAAGTTGATTTCAGCCTTCATGGATGCTTTTAAGGGGTTTAAGACTTCAGTGGAAGAATTAACCATAGATGTGTTGGAAATAGCAAGAGAACTAGAATTAAAAGTGGAGTCCGAGATGTGGACTGAATTGTTGCAATCTCATTATGAAATCTGAATTGGTTAGTTGTTTCTTATGGATAGGCAAAAAAAAAAGTTTTTTCAGATAGAATCTACTCCTAATGAAGATTCTGTGAACATTGTTGAAATGACAACAAAGGATTTAGAATATTGAATAAACTTAGCTGGCAAATCAGTGGCAGGATTTGAGAGGATTGACTCTAATTTGGAAAGAACTTCTACCGTGGTTAAAATGCTATCTAACCGCATCTTGTGTTACAGAAAAATCTTGCATGAAAGAAAGAGTCAATTGATATGGCAAGCTTTATTGCTATCTTATTTTAAGAAACTGTCATCGCTGTCCAATACTTCAGCAACCACCACCTTGATCCACTAATTGATCAATCAGCGACCATCAACATTGAGGCAAAATCCTCCACCAGCAAAAAGATTATGACTCACTGATATCTTAGATGATCATTAGCCTTTTTAGCAATAAAGTATTTTTAATTAATATGTGTACATTTTAAACACAATGCTCTTGCACATTTAATATAGTGTAAACATAACTTCTATATGCACTGGGAAACCAGGATCTTTGTGTGACTTATTTTATTATGATATTCATTTTATTGCAGTGATCTGCAACCAAACTTACAATATCTCCAAGGCATGCCTGTACGTGTATTTATACATACTGTATGTAGTTTGGTTTATACTTTATCAGTTTTTGTTTTGTTTTAGGCAGAAGAGCTGAGTGATTTATTAAAACGAGTCCAAAAAGGAATCATTTTGTGGTGGTTGCTGATAAGTCTCCAAAAATTCAAAAATTTTCATATTGACAATAAGAGTTGGGAAACAATGAAAAGAACTAAAAGAAACAGTGCACGTAAGTTGTGATTCTCCCTTTGGGGTATGCTAGAATCTGCCTCTAGTTATACTCTCAAGACAATGGGAGCTAAAGGTCCACCATGAGGAGAATAGGCATCTCTTTATAAAGTTGTCTCATATAAAGTTATCACAGTTTTTATAAAAAGACAAGGCTGTTTTACTCAGACATGGTTATGGGGGTTGAGGGTAGATTTAGGGATTTCAGATCTTGTCATTCAGTGACATAATTTTCAAATAAAAGATTTATAAACCTAAATTCAATATATATTTACATTTAAAACATGCAGTATTAAATATGTAGTCTGATTTTCAGCTATGTCCACACTGTGTAATAATGATTTAATTTTGAAGATTTTGTAAGAGTGCTATAGTTTTCTGACCATGCCTTGAGTTTATTTTTTGCACATCTCTTTGGTTAACCAGATGTAGCATTGTACCACACAATCTTTGTAGACAGCATAGTATAACAGTTGAAAATAACCAAACATGGTACTCCAAAGCCCTGTATTGATGTGCACTTTATCTCAAGCACATACAAGTGATAATTTAATTGTTTTGCTACTGCATGTTGTGCACTAGCGTAATATTCCATTTTCTCCTGGCGATTGGGTCGTAGTTTAATTTATCCTCAATAATATCAGCATCTAATCCAAAATCCTACTGTTGAAAGCCTGGTTCCTAATACTAAGCGGTGTTTCCATCATAATTAATACAACAGAAACAACTTCAGGTATTTCAAACAAAAAATTAATATGTTGAATTTGTGACATATTGTTAGATCATACTGGAAGAACGAAGGTTTAAAAAGATAGGAAGGAAAAAACAAAACAAAAGTAAAAAAGGACAAACATCAAACATCAGACATTCAGGCATCAAAATTTGTCAACGTTGTCATTCTCATTGTTGTTCATAAAACATCTTTTCCACGTTTCCTGTGTTCGTCAGATGTTAACTGAGACTCTGCTTCCTTCATTATTATCAACAACTTCCCCTGTTAAAAGCCAAATGCAGCAATGTTCCTGCTTATTTTAATAGCATTTTCAAGTTAAGGGTAAGTATTATTTTTAGCTCTCTATTATACTCCTTACATTTCATTAGTTGTATCAGAACATTTCTCTCATCAACTTTCTGACGGTTTTCAATTGCCTGCAGTGCCAACCAGACTCTTAGGGGATGGGACTGTTCTAGATTAATTATCTTTAAAATTGATTTTTATATGTTTCTTTTTCTGGTGTTCTATAGGGACTTCTCAGCTGGGCTGACTTGTTTATATGCTGTTTTTGATATGGTAGCCCTGAGACAGAAGAGCAATGGTTTTCTTAGGTGGGAATAATGTAGATTGCTTCCTACATCTTGACTGTTAAATCCAGAAAAAAAATCATGATTCTGTGTGCATCAATTTTGTATCCTCCAGTGAAGACATGTTTGGGGTTTTCTCTGTCTCCAAACCTAGACCAGAACAATACACCCCCCACTTTAAGTTTTGACTTTATAGGTGAGGAACTAGAGTATCTATGTGATTCTGCTGGACAACCCACTTATTTAATGCCCAGGTATCGTTTTTGGTGTTGTTTTTTCCTTGGACCTTCGTAATTTGCAACAAAGACTGATCCCTTCCTTAATCTTTCTTCCATTACAGTTTGCAAAAGGTTACTCAGTAAATAATTATACTATGAATAATAATGATGATGATAAAATAACAACTAGCTATGAATCATTACTATGTTTCAGCCTCTGTTCTTAATATGTACTACCATTAATTCTCACAACAACAATTTGACATAATAATATGATGGTCTCTCTTTATGAAGTGAGAAATATGAGGCATAGAAATGTTAATTAATTTTTTTGTGTTCTAGGTTTTGCATCTAATAAGCTATGTTACTTTATGGTCATCTGCTTTTTTTTTTCCAGCGTGAACACTCACACACACGAACTCACACACATGCACTCACACACACATATATTTCATTTGGGATTTGGCCAAAAAAAAAAAATTACATTGAAGACTGATGACTATCTTAAATTGGATCTACAGATTCGTTAGTAAAAATATTCACTACGGAAATTTAGTATAACTGATGTATATTATAGAACGCAAAACAGCCTTCTAAAGAATGATTTAAATTCACATATGCTTAAAAGTTATGCTTATTAAAATGACTTAGCTATTACTCAGTAGAGGCATAGAGATCTTGGTTTATTTAAAATTTATTTCTAGTCAATTGACATTAAAATAGTTACTTGGAATTAAGACACAATATTTCAAAAATATTCCTCATTCACTCAAATTATGGACATATATGTATATATATTTAGATAGATTTTATATTTAAAGTGATATATAAATCAATACATATGCTAATAATGGTAACTTCCCTTGAGATAAATATCAAATATTGCCACAATAATTTTCTATCTTACATATTTATGATTGTATATAACAGTTTTCTCACTGTAAATATAAGATAACTGCCCTTCACTGTAAATAAAAACATCCTAAGTTACATTTTTCTTGTGGAGGAAAACTAGTATATATTATGCCTTCTGGGAGAAAACTCTCATTTCCAGATAACTAAATAACCTTTAATATTTTGGCATTTCCATCTAGCTAGTTATTATACCTTATGATCTAATTAGCATTTGGTATTTGATATCTCCAGTGACTAACAAGACCATCTAAATTAAGGCATTTTAAATCCTAATGTCATGTTAGAGAATTCCATTAAAATGGAAGAGAAACAGTGGCTTCCTCCATTTCTCAAAGTTTATCTTTGGCTTTGTTGGTTAATGTTTAATTCTCCAATGAAAACTTAATGATCTTGGAATGTCACATACTGTGAACTCTCAGTTTGCTCCTTTCTATCTCATCTCTCTATTGAATTATCCAAAGACTTTAAGAATCTGAAAACTTCAGCCTTAATTGTTTTAAAACCTGAATGCAATATCCAACAACAAATTTTTTTTATGTATTCTAAAATCTCCTATAATATAGAAAGCAATTTAAAAAATTCTGAATTATTGTGGTCTTTTGAAGCTCTAACTCTTTGAAATTAATTATACATATTTTTTTCAGAAAACGTTTTATGATATGGTCATACATATGTGCACACACACATATCTTAAGAAATCCTGGATAAAGTTTTCTTGCTTACATTTTGCCATAAATGTGCCTTCAGATTTTTTTTTTTTTTTGTAGATAAAAATACATGGATTTTAGAAGAATTGGCACAAAACTCTGTTGCAATGGAATATGTCCCATAAGAGAAATCAAGAGTACTTAGAGTAATGTATGGGTATCTACATACTATATACCATGACAGATACACAGGCATGTACATATAGTAGTCCCACAAAAGACAGCAAGCAATTATCATAAGCAGACTTAAAATATCATCAGATCTGCTGAAAATCAATTTAGCCCATAAACTTTCACTAGAATCATCTACTTACCTCTACAGCTTCTCCTTTTGAAACATCACCAACTTTCTTTCATCAATATCCTAAAAAAATAATAACTATTAAATACATGTGGTAAGAAGAACAATAGGTGTTGGTGGTGAGAAAAAAAGAAACAGCAAGTACTAAGACTAAATTTAAAAAGTCCTTGCCCTCAAGGGATTTAACAGGATAAGGGGATAAGAGGTAACCCACGCAAATAGACATTAAAGAATGCAGTGGGACACACTTTTCCTACAAAAAGGATACAAATTAATGCTTTCACTATGGCAGCTTCAGCTATGGAAGCATTGCCATTGTGGCATAGAAAGTGTTGCAGTAGAAAATTCTGAAGGCACTTTGAAGTAAAACCGAGTTTGAAAGTTCTTTCCTGCAAAATCAAGGTGGTCATTCAACAAGGTCAAGGAAATTGTGCTTTGGGAATTCACAAGTGATCACATCAGATGTTTACATAATTAGGTAAACACAACCATGATTTTTTGGAGAAATATCTGCAGTGACAAATGTGATCAGAAAGAGCATGTACTGTAGAGATTCTTTGCCAAGATTCTTATCTTTCTTTGAGCAATTCTATCCTAAGAAATTAGAATGATGGCTGTGACTGAGGGAGATTTTTTTTTTTTTTTTTTTTTTTCCATGTTGAACATACTTTGGTCAGCATGCAACATGGACCAACAGGAAGCATGGAGAGTTTAGAGAATGTTACTGAAAAATGGCAAAGGAAAAGAAAAAATCATGCTGAAACTTATCGTTTAGAAACTTCTTGCTCAGGATTTCACAATGTCCCAGGAAAAAAGAGATGAAGAATTAATTCTAAAACAATTCTATAGTTATAACTCTTGTACTTAAAGTTATATATTTGTTTATATTTAAATTAACAGTTAAATTATATTAATATAAATACATGTTAAATATGAGTGATATTCATTTAGTCATTCTCTACTGTGATTCAGTTCTCAAATAATCCTTCTTAGGGAAATAAAAAGGCTAAATCGCACACACATAGAAACATGGGTTCTGGAGTATAAAATATCTGGATTCAAATTGTATCTCCGCCATTTACCAGATGTGTGATTTGGAGTAAGTCTCTTTGTCTTTTTATGACTCAGTTTCCTCAGCTATAAACTAGAAATAATGAAACTATCAGCATTTTATGTAATTGTAATGAGTAAATACGACAAGTCATGTGATAGACTTTCCAAATGACTAGTATGAATAAGCGCTTATTAAATTTACCTCTTACATTTATCATCATGATTTGCTGCCTTCTTTCCAAATTTACTACAAATTATATAGTCACATGAGGCACATGATCCCATTAACCCAAATAGATAAGAGTCTCAGTTATCCTTAGTAAAAACGAAGCAGGTAATTTTCCTTTCAGAATTTTTGCCAGGCTATATCACCTGTTCAAAAATTCATAAAAACAGCAAAAATATTCCCAAGAAGACATAAACAAGGACTAAGCAAAAAAAGCAAATATGGTGTTGGGAAGTCTAGGGAAAAAGCTAATAAGGTGTTGGGGGAAAAGGGAAGAATTTATTGAAGATACAGCATTTGATTAGGCTTTTACAGAAAGGTCGAAGGAAATGAGAAAGGGCTATCGGACCAGAAACAACAAAGATCACACAATTGGAATATGTCAAGAGTTCTCTCTCTCATGAGTCTTTCAGTTTCCCTTGAATGAGTGAAAGAAACTTGCAGCATGAATTCTTGGAATGACAAGTCTAAAGGATTTAATGAGGAATCTTGAACATAGGCTTGTGCTTTATTCTGTTGTTCAACCACATGTTTCCTCTTATATAGTCAAAGAATTGTTAAATGCATGTGGAGTTGGGCAGTAAAAGATGACATTTTTTTTTTTTTTTCATTTCCATTGGAGTTAGTGGTAGGCACGCGCTGAGCTCCAAACAACAGGGTGGAAATAGATGTAATGTGGATAACTTATTTTTGTATCCATCAAAAACAAAATAAAGCAAAACATAAACAAAACATGTCCTCTCTGCCTTCTATTTATCTTCTGTTAGCTTGGATGCAGGTGAATCCCTGTTGGACCATGAAACCAAAACAGTATATTTAGGAAAAGAGAGTAATCTTGGGTTTCTAAAGATTAAGAAGTCATTATACCAGCCCTGAACCACCAACCTGAATTGTCACATGGACATAAAATAAACTTCTCTCCTGAATAAACTATTATTATTTTATACATCTCTGTTACAACAGGAAAAAAGCCTAGATTTTGATTAACGTATTTTATATTGGAAACGTGAAAGAAGTGCTCATAATCATGACAATTTAACTTAGAATGTGACAAATGTTAACAGTGCCTCAAATGTAGTTGATCTTCGAAATGTTAGTTCAAAATATTACAATTTACTCACAAAATATTTTGTCATTAAATTGTATATGATACATTTTGCAAATGTTCAGCACTCTCTGGATCCCTTCTTTTTTGAGGGGGCTTATGAAAACACTGCACTCCTATTCCGTTGAAGCCAGGCGTGGTCATATGAGCTGCACTGGCTAATGAACTATGAATAACAGGTGTTGGTGTTAGGACGTGGCGTTTAAAAGCTGCATGTGAATCTCCTACTCTCCTTTGTCGTCTCTATTCCGAATAGTGGAACCTCTGTCAGTCTGATGCTGGAGAGTAAATAAGCCCACTACCACTCTTACCCTAGGGAAGCATATAAGGGAATGAAGACAATTAACATATAAGGGAATGAAGACAGAAATAAATCTTCATTGCGTAAGTCACTGAGAACTGGGAGTTGTCAGTACCCCCAATTTAACCTAGAGCATCCTGACTTAACACTTGGAGGAATTCTAACTATGCTGCCTGTGAACTAGAGAGTACATTGCTTTTGCTGAAAATATTGTTAACCCTCTATCCCCACTACTAGTTTCTTGTCCTCATGTTTTCAATGACAGAAATGAGGGTAAGATTTCAAATTTTTTTTTTATTGTAATCCAAGGGGAAATAGTAAAGCCAGAACGTGTTTGTTGACTCAAAACCTAGTGTACAACTAATGGAAATTGCACCTGGTTTTTATCACAGCAAAAAATCTCCCCCACTGCATCATATTTATATGAATACCGAGCAGAAATAGGTACAGAAATAACATAATTTTTCATAAGGCAAGAAATTCTAAAATGTATTTAAGAGCACATCTGTTATATATTGCTTTATTCCACTTGGAAATTTAATTCTTCCATAAATTGAGCTTTTCTTTTGCTTATGAAGCATTGATGTGAAGTTATTCAGGGTTAACTCAGTAAGTTATCAAGACAGCATTCCTTCCATCCTCTGCATGTAAATACCAATTCAAATTGGGAATGGCTGAATATAAAATAAACGTGATGAGAAACCATGATTGAAACAATAGGTTGTGCTTTTAGTATCTTCTTATTTTTTTAGACCGAAAATACTATAAACTACCAAACAAAATGATAGTACACAGGTGTTGTTATTGCATTACAGACCAGTGTGGTTTTTAAGGTGGTTGCTATGGTGACATGATCATTTATAGACTATAATCCCATTAGGAGAAAGTAGTGATAAAGTAAGCTCATTATAACAAACTTTATATTGCTTCACTTCCGGTTCTGTTTGTTTTATGGCAAATTACATTAGTAAAGCTATGAAATAACAAACAAAGAATGCCATACTTAGTCATAAAATATTTCTGGACAGAGGAAATGAAGATTTTGAAAATTACTGCAGACGATTTCTTAAAGTGTTAGCAAAATTTTGCAAATAAATGCACATTATTCAGCTTTAAAAGACTAAATACGGATGTAGTCCTTTCTCCCACAACATGATCTTAGGGTAGCATTTTGGGATATATAAGCCAACAGATTATTTATACACAACACAACTGGGACCTGACAGGATCTATGACTAACGAAAGAAGTTAATCAATGGGTTGACTGTCTGAAAATTAAAAGCAGATACAGTTTTACTGTTATGTGTTTTCTCTTGCTTTATTTCATTGTTTAATTGTTTCATTGGTCAGAATTACACTAAAAGTTTCGGTTTTTTATTTTAGGAATGCTGCTACCACTAAGAAAAGCCACGCCAGATTCCCACCAACATCTCCTAATGAGAATACACATTTTTACATAAGAAGATATAAGAAAGCAGCCACCTGACTAGGAGGGTCTGTGCTGAAGGAGTTGAGTGAATTAAAAACTTCATCTGGCTTCTATTCCAAGAAGATGGGGTAGATATACTTTTCCTATTCCTCCCACCTAGTACAAATAAAAACCCTGGACATTCTATGTAAAACAAATCTTTGAAGATTCCGAAAGGTAGAGAGAGAAGGCAGGTCAGTCAGGGGCCTTGAGACTGAGGAACAATCCAGTGCTGTGTTTCTTTTTTGTTTGATTGTTTGTTTAATTTTTCATTTTATATCCTGGACTAGAAACTGCAGAAGCCAGCAACCTGGAAACATTTATGAGTGGGAACCTCAACAGCCTTGGGAGTAGCCTGCTTTCTGTAGCCATGGCGCCGGGAAAGGGGCAATCTAGCAAAAAAAAAAAAAACCACAAAAAACAGCAGCAACAATAAAACCCTTAAACATTTAAATAACAACTGCTCTACTCTAGTTAAACATCCCAGGAAAACTGCAGCCCACCCCCACTCAGGCCAACAAAGCCCAAGTGAGAGCCTAGACCTCTACAGTCACCTTCATCAGGCTGTGATAAGATGCCAGTAGTACTTGTAGGGAGCTGAGACATCGGCCCTTTTGGACCACACCAAGCACCCTCCACAGAAGAATCAGTAGAGACCATCTAGGAGTCTAGGCTTTTACTTCTACTCAGCAGGAATGAGGAAAATTGCACAGGTCAGAAAAGACCAAGCGGAGGATAAACATTTTCACCATCACACAGCAGCAAGTAAGGCCACCTACTTGTGGTATAAGTAGGAGCTTTGTGGGGAGAAGTCAAAAGGTATTCCTGTCCTTCTTTGGTAGGGTAGTAAAAGCCAAAACTCCCACACCTGCCTAGAAGCAAGGAATCCAGCTATGCCCCTTATGCATCAAAGGAGGCTGAGAGGGGAAACTGAACTCTACCACCAGCTGGCAGGAAAGTAGTGGTGCTCCTTTGCCTATCTGAGGAGACCTCACATTACCTACATAGTAAAACAAATAGAATGACAACAGTTTTCTCAACAGAAACAGAGGAAGCTACAAGAAGGTGACACAACATTTTTCAAGTGCTGAAAGGAAAGATCATGCTGTACATTAGATCTCTAGAATTTATTCATCTCATAACTAAAAGTCCATACCACACATACACACAAATGGTGACTAGGGGTGGTGGTGAATGTGTTTATTAATTTGATTGTAGCAGTCATTATACAATGTATATGTATATTGAATCATCATGTTGTAAACCTCAAATGTATACAATTTTTATTTGTTAGTTAAATATTAAAAATACAAAAACAAAAAAACAGTCAAACCAAAATTCTATATTGAGTGAAAATGTCCTTCAGAAATGAAGGGGAAATCGAGTCTCAGATGAAGAAAAGGTTACATACTGTATACTTCCATTTATGTAACATGTTTGAAATGACACATTACAGAAATGGAGATCAAATTAGTGTTTGTTCAGGGTTGAGAAGGAAGTGAGCCTGAGAGGGAAGTGGAGGTGGTTAACAAAAGACAATGAGGGTGGGGTGTGGTGGCTCACGCCTGTGATACCAGCACTTTGGGAGGCCGAGGCAGGCAGATCACAAGGTCAGAAGTTCAAGACCAGACTGTCCAACATGGTGGAACCCCATCTCTACTAAAAATATAAAAATTAGCTCTGCGTGGTGGCATGTGTCTGTAATCCCAGATACTTGGGAGGCTGAAGGAAGAGAATCGCTTGAACCTGGGAGGCGGAGGTTGCAGTGAGCCGAGATCACACCACTGCACTCCAGCCTGGGTGACAGAGCAAGACACTGTCTCAAAAAAAAATAAAAAAAGGCAGCGAGAAAATAGCATTGCACTGAATCTTGAATATTCTGGTTGGGATGGTTGCGATGTTATACTGTAGATATACAAGACATTGCCACTGGGGAAATAGGCCAAAGAGTACATGGAATCTCTTTGTATTGTTCTTTACCACTGCATTTGAATCTATATCCTTTAAAAAATGTCTAATTTTAAAAATCTTATAGAGATGTAATCTCCTCTTTTATCCTGGGACAAGGATGTATTATCCTGTTTGTTCCTGGAGAGATGTATATTCTGTCTGCATACACTCTGAAAATGCACTCTGAAAAGCAGAATATTTCTAGCCTTGTTCTTCTAAGTATTCTTGCATTCTAATATAGTGCCTATGACAGTGCTATATGCATTTGTTGAGTGACTGAATTAAGGAAATGATTAATGACAAAATTACTGTCTTTACAATATTAAAGTGAGTCCTATTATCACATAGGCAAATCTCCTGAGCTAGACAGAGCCAGCTTACTCCATCTTCCAAACGATAGTCTTCCAAATGACAATGACCGTGACACTTCATCCTCCCTTTCAACATTTTTTTCTCAACTCCTGGGACTTTATTCATTCTCCACATGCAAGAGATTTTTCATACCATTAGGCAATATGGTATTTTCTTTTGAAGGTGCTCTAATTTGCCAATATCCCAGATAATCTGAGACTCTCTAACTGAGCATCAGAGGGAAGATACAGTCTTAGAATATGGAGCAGAGTTAGACTGTGGTCTTCCTTCTATATTTTAACTATATACTTATTAATATTTTATTTGCTAATAGCACAAACTTATTTTTTAAGAACAACCTAAACTTACTCATAATCGAAAAGTTCAGAAACACCTTTGACATTAAAACAATGACAAAAATAGAATTGCATAATGTATTAAGTAGCAAAAATTTCATCCCTGAAGATAAACACTCTTAATAATTTCTTGTTTATACTTTCAGAAACTAAATGTTTGTATGCTGGTAAATGTGCATATCCTACATACATTGAAACATGTATTTATAAATATATATTTAAATAAATATATATATTTATATATATTATATATAAATATATATAAATATGTATATATTTTATATATATTTAAATATATATTTATAAATATATTTATATTGAAATAAGTAAAAATATATTTAAATATGTAGTAATATTTGTATATTTATTTGTATAATACATATATTTATATTATATTTCCATACCAATTTGCACAACAACCAAAAATTCGCTGAGAAACCTAGTAGAGGTAAACAACATCATCCCAAAGGAGGATGCATGTAGCACGACTACCTAACATTTACCAAGTTTCCTTAATTGCTAAGTGTATGCATATGTATATGTACGTATATAAATTTTCTCCACAACCTTACGAAAAGGGTACAATTAAGATCCATTGTGTTATTTTTACATATGAGTAAAATGAGTTCAAGAGATATTAAATAAATAGCATATGGTGTCCCATGTGGCATATAGTGGTTACAATGTTAACCTCCTCTAATAAGTTGGTACAAGGTTATAGAAATTAAACGACTTAGAAACCTGCTCCAAAATGAAAAAAAAATAATAAGGAAGCTAGTGACTGGATAATTCCCGTGCCTATAATATGCAAAATAATTTAAGGAAATTCACAAAAGTTTAATGCCTGTCTTAGGTCAAAGATTATAACTATTTTCGTTTCTTTCTTCATGCTCATTTATATATTTACCGTATATATGCACAAGTGTTTTAATAAGAAAAAGTATAAAATCTATAAAGTAGTCAAAATAATCATAAATTTTATACAACATTTAACATATGGCTTTTAAAATTTACTATTCCATATAATAATGAAAACTCAAAAAACATTTTAAATGCAAAGCTAAATGGGAATTATACAATACATTCTACATATTTCATATGAAGGACTAAGTAGCTATTCAGAGGACTGTTAATAAAAATATTATTGACTGGTAAAGTACTTAAACAAAAAGTAGAACTTTAAAATATCAACAATTATTTCTACTACTTCTGGCAAGTTTTTGTTTCAGTAAAAATCTAAATAAATATGTAATAGAATACAAATATGTAATATAATATATGTATTGCATATACATATATAAAATATGTACTTGTTAAGCATGGATTCATATGTTTGGGTAGTAATAATATAAATAATTTTGTTTTCTCATGTAAAATTCTGTTCTTTGCATTTGTTTTATGAGTATATATTGTATAATCAGAAAGCAACCAAAACTGCAAACTAACTTATCTGGCAATAAAACATATTAATGGAAAGTAGTGTTTCAACAGAATGAAATAATATTCTCTAAGGTGTAATGTTTTTGTGAATATCATTTACATTGTTTCACTTTCATTTGCAAAATTGAGTCTCCCAATATGACACTGATCATAACACTCTTTAAGCACTTGACCAGTATGCTATTTCCAGACTAAGCATGTCAGAATTGGAGAAGCAATATCCTCTTTGATATAAGAAGCTGTTATAGCTGAATGTTTAATTATCTACTTCTATCTTATATGCAGGAAAATATTTTTAACTCTGTAAATTTTTTATGTTGGAAATTCTCCCGTTTGCCCTCTTGCCATTGCCATTGCAGGCATACCATCTATCCAGCTGTTAGAAGGCTTTCTTATGAAAGTTATTTTTTTAATAGAATGCATCTATTGCTTTGTTTTTCTTCTTGAACACTGAAATCCTGAGGACTAGGGGTGCTCATTAAGACTGAAATAGAAAATGAATGTGCTCTGCTTGCTAAACAACCATGGCATCTCTTTGTAAAGATGTTTTAAATATAAAAGACATACATTAGCCTCCTTTAGCTAAGTATCTGAAAAAAACAAATGACCCCCAGTTGAAATAACAAAGTCCTGCAAGTAAATACATAACTAAATTGTTCACTTTTCAAATGATAATAATCTGATAGCAGATACTAATCTCCCACAGTGCCCTAGCACTAGATTATTTGATTAATTACTACCCTACCTGAAAGACAAATGCTTTGCCCTCCATTTGAGCTCTCAAATATACTCTAACTGCTAATTTCCACTTTTAAGTTCAAAGCTGTTTACTGAAGTCAGACAATTTTGCATAATGATGATTTCCTAGACCCAACACACTGGAGAGTCAGTGTTGGGTAATTATAGCAATACAAAATAAAATTGTTTACAAACACATATAAATGATTTTGTATAACCTAAATGTGGTCAATATCTAAAGTAGGAGATACTGTGATTCAGCAAATTTTTCAGTCTTATTGGATACCATTGGAATCTCAGTGGCCTGTTTCCTTCTTGTATTTTTGTGTGATGGACTAGAGAATATTCTGTATTTTATAATCCTGAGTATCTCATGAGACATTTTATGCACGCATTGAGAAGGACATCTTATCTTGGTGTGGGATATGATGCAATGTGCCATAAGTAGGTTCCACAGTACACTAGTCTAGCATGATGCTCTAATGAAGAAGTGCTGCATGATGATATATGTCGGGAAGTACATTTATTTTATTTATACCCTCATACACACACTCATATTGAAGATTCATAATACATTTGTAACATCAAGAAGTTTTGATAGTAATAAACCTGTTTAACTTGCTTCAAACTCAAGTTCTCTAAATTTGTTCAAACATAGACCCTGTTTGAAATAATAAATTTTTATGTCCTACTGAAGAAATATTCTTTGGAACACAATTTAGATAATGTTATTTAAAAGATTTTACAACCAGGAGCATGCAAACATCATATGAAATTTCGGTCTGCAGTAAACACTGACATCATTTTGTATATAAGAGCTTCTCGCGAATTCTCATATAAAAAATTGCTTGGTACGTTTTTTTTTTTTCCCAAATGGTTGACAGCCCACTCATTTAAGGGGACAAAACTAAAGTTTATCCTTCTGACATCATCAACTTCCAAAGCATATTACCAACAAAAAAGCCTGTGATAAAGTAGAAAGTACGCCAGATGTAGATTCAGATGTTAGTTAGATTCAAGTCCCAGTTATCCCTGAGACCTTAAGAGAAACTCAGTGCTTTGGTTTTTTTTCATCTGTTAACTGGGGATGAAATCAATTGACTTTTAAGATTTTCTAAGGTTAGAGGGCAAAATGTTAAGACGTTGTTACTCTTATAAGAGCTTCAGAATCTTATGCCGGGTGCACAGTAATACACCAAAAAAATGACGCAGCAGAGTTTGTAGCAGGAAGTATAATGGTTGCAGGGCAACTGAGTGAAGATATGGAAGGAGACCCTCAAATCTGTCTCCCTGAGGAGTTCTGAGTTCGGACTTTTAAGGGGATTGTGGAGGGTAAGGGATTGGAAAATTTGAGTTATTGATTGGTGGGGGTAAGAAGGATGAAATCATCAGAATGTGGAAACTGCATTCTTTGGTGAGTCTACTTCTTGTGGGGTCCTTCAGATCAGCTGACGTCAGTAGTTTTATTAGTATGTAGGACCTAGAGAACATCTCAAACATTTTTGACAATGTCTAAGTTTTTATCTAAAGAGCAATTAAGGGGAACTGTAATCTGTGAGAATATTTGCATAATTCTGGGGCAATAGGCACCAAACAACTGTGAGTAAGCAGGTCAGAGAATAAGCTGAACTAACAATTATTGCTAACGGTGCTGCAAGCTTGGTTTAGTTTTTATCTCCCCCTCCATTCTTTCCTGATTAATTTTATAAAGTTTATAGGGACAATTTCACAACGTTAAGGGCAATCAATATTAAACTGAGTTCTATTGTAATTGCATTCTGAAGGAAGCTTCATTGGGCCAGAAAGTTTGCTTAACTAAAAGAAGTTCAAATTTCTTGTTTATGCCTAAAAACATTTAATTAGATTAAGACATAAGATTAAAATACGTAATAGTGACCAATCTGAGGACATTAGGGGAGCAATAAAGGGACTCAGGGAGCTATCGAACCAAATGTCTTTGAGTATACAACCACATATTCTGCATGGCAACTTTCAACCCAAACCAACTATTGTCTTACTACTAATGGAAGATGGGTTCCAGTGCTTGGGTTCTAGTGAGAAATATCCCCTTGGATATGTACAAAATTTTAAAGAGAGAGAGAGAAACATTTTTGACCAAATGATGGATAGGAGAAAGGAGAATACATCTGATCTCAACACTTGAAAAAATTTTCTTAGAGAACAATCTTTCTGTGAAAGAATTACTTGTTTTCTAAGATCCCAGTTTGTTAGAGTGAATGATATTTGTGTAGTAATAGCAACAGAAACATGACTTTTGGATTTTCAATTTAAAAAATCAGGCTGGGTGCAGTGGCTCATGCCTGTAATCTCAGCACTTTGGGAGGCCAAGGCAGGTGGATCACCTGAAGTCCACAGTTCAAGAGCAGCCAGGCCAACATGGTGAAACCCTGTCTCTACCAAAAATACAAAAATTAGCTGGGCATGGTGATACATGCCTATAATCCCAGCTACTCGGGGGGCTGAGGCAGGAGAATAGCATGGATCTGGGAGGCAGAGGCTGCAGTGAGCTGAAATCACGCCATTGCACTCCAGTCTCAGTGATGGAGTGAGAGACTCCATCTCAAAATAATAATAATACTAATAAATAAATAAATAAATAAATAAAAATTCAAATGAGAGACAAACACTGGTGCTTAAAGCAAAGTTATAGCAAGGAAAACAAATGTAAACTTTTAATTGAAGTAATGACATAGTTAAAAGAGTTTAAGCATTAGATGGAAGAAGATAATTGAAAGAGTAAAAGAATGTTAAATGATCTTTAATAAAGGGGGAGTCAATTACACTGTCTAAAAGATTAATGAATTAAGAAGTAAATAAATGTGATAAGTAGATGTATGAAAATAAAATTATAATGAACCTGGGAGGTGGCTGAGGAGACAAAATAATGACTAGGGAAAGTTATCAAAATTCTTCATCTTATATAAAGTTACCTAAGTAGACCTTAAATTTGATAACATTAAGAAATAAAGTGATGAACATATATAGAAACTCACCAGAAGAATTACAACAGAAATTCTCAAAATTAACTACCTCTAAGGGTGAGCCAAAGATAAACAACTTTTCACTTGATACTCAAGTGTATTGCTTACACATTTTGTGCAGACTTAATTTTAATTAAAAAATTGTTTGCCCACTTGCAGATTTGGATCATTTGAGGTAAGTGTATTTTTATCTCTTTTTTCTCCTCTCTTACTGAAATATTTTCCTAATTACCCAGCAGCCTCAACAGACTGTTTTTGTTTTGTTTTATTTTGTTTTAACCATCCTCCATAGGTTTATCGACCTTTGCCTGAAATTGAACCATATCAATTGATGCATCCCGCCCCTGCTGAGTGAGCTGCTGTTTTCCAATTCTGCACATAAAAACTTCCAGGGCATGTGGCAATGGTAGGTATTAACAAACGTAGCAGAATCCCTCTGAGTTCTGCTGGGATTCAGGAAGATACTCCAGGACAGAGAAACACTTTTATGTACTTGATCAGAAATAAAAGAAAAAGACTAACAAGAATTCAATAATGGAAAACATAAATCACCACCAAAGTGTATTAGAATGTAACAGCAACAATTTATAAAATAACAACAATTATAGCTGTCATTTATTGAGTTCCTGTACTGTGTCATTGTACCTGGTAATGGATGTTTTTTATATGATGTATGCCACACAGACACACACACATACACACACACTCATGCACACGACTTTAAATTTTTCAAACTCTGTAATTAATATCTTGATATTTGAATATTACCGAAAAAGTTCATCTGAGATCATATAACTTTGTTAAAAGCACTCAGCTAATAAATTCCAGGTCTACCTGACTCTATTAGGAGCATTGAAGGGAAATAACATGAAAAGACGTGGAACACATGGACCAAAATAAGAAGAAATAGTATTATCACTCATTCAAATGCTTGGCAAAAACTTGGCACCTACACCAGCTTTGCTCTTTTCTTCACCCTCTACATCCAATCAGCAAGTCTCATGAGTTCTACCTCTGACATACAGCCAGGATCCTGCTACTTCTCATGTCTCTCCATGTCCAGTATCCAGTGAGAAGCTTCCATTGCTTCCCTTCTAGGCTTTAACAACTACCACCTCGGCCGGGCGCAGTGGCTCACTCCTGTAATCCCAGCACTTTGGGAGGCCGAGGCGGGTGGATCACCTGAGGTCGGAAGTTCGAGACCAGCCTGACCAACATGGAGAAACCCTGTCTAAACTAAAAATACAAAATTAACCAGGCGTAGTGGCTCATGCCTGTAATTCCAGCTACTCGGGAGGCTGAGGCAGGAGAATCACTTGAACCCGGGAGGCGGAGCTTGCAGTGAGCCGAAATTGCGCCATTGCACTCCAGCCTGGGCAAGGAGAGCGAAACTCCGTCTCAAAAAACAAAACAAAACAAACAAACAACAACAACAAAAAAAACCACCACCTCATTTATTCCCCTGCTTCTACTCCTGCCTCTTCTCCCATCCACTCTTTTTATTTTTTCCCAATCCACTCTTTATAAGGCATGTAGAATCAACTTTTAATTATGTAAATCAGAAAAGGTCCTCTGCTTAAAATGGCTCAAGACTTTCTTTCTGCACTTGTAATAAAAACTTACACTTTGTCATGATTCATAAAGCTCTATGTTGTTAGTCTCTCCTTTGCTCACTAAGTCCATCTATGTCATCCTTCACATATTTCCTTGAAAATATTTAGATATCTTTCTACAGAGGTTTTTGTTTTTTCCTGTGAATTTCATTTTGGAAAAGGAAGCACCAAAATCACCGCATGATGGAGATCCAATGGCACAGAGAAGGCTGGTTGATCTTAAAAAAAGAATATTCTGGAAAGCACATTTGAACCTGAAAGAGATACCGCATTCTTACCCCAGTCTGCTTTCCATAAGGTACTGCTCAGTGGGGGACATAGACCTCTCTGTAGCTGAAATCATTACTTCTGGCAACTCATTGAAAGTTTAAATCTTTTCCTATCCCTGCATTTACCATGTTACTGCCAATATGGTGGTAGATCCATCTTAGAGCTAACATCCAGAAAACTCCTAGAGGAATATTTTTTGTTACTTGTAGGTATATTTAGATCACAGGTATATTACCCAGAAACTAAATTTAGGTGTTTTTAATTCACATTTTAGTATCAGCTAAGTCCCCCTGTAATCCGCATCATGTGCTGCAAAGGAAATGAAGTCATAGCCAGAGGAAGCGTCCCAAAAATATCCTTCCAAAATGAATTTTAAACAATACACACATGGTTCTTAATTATTTTGTAATAATAAGCAGAGATAGTACAGAGTCCTCAATTAACCTTTGGACTCCTTTTTGAGTTTTGTTACTCTTAAAGTACATCTGAATTCGCTCCCTGCAAAGAAATCTTTTATAAGTAATCTGATATTTAGCTTCTCCTGTATCTCATTTTTAATCATGAATATTAAGATGATATTTAAAAATGGGATGGTTTCTAGTGGTTTTAATGTTAATGGTTATCTAGTTTTCCAAAGACAATGCTTAAATCACCCATTAATAATCCACATTTCCTTGCTTTCAGGAGAATGTATGAGATTTCTGATCTCTTTGCACCCTTCAAATCAATTATCAAATTTACTTTTTATCCTGTTTAAAGTTCAATCATCATCCCAAACTTTGAATTTTCCTAACTTCTCTCTATATTTGTTTTTCCATAGTAATTAATATCTTCTAACATACTATATAATTGATTTATTCATTTGTTATGTTTATTGCTTGTCAAGCTATTCTAGGAACTAAACTCCATGAAGCCATGGTCTTTGGATGCATTGTATTTGGAAGTCTTTCCAGCACCCAGAAGACCGTCTGATACATGGAAAACCCTCAACAGATATTTTTGAGAAGTTTTTTTTTAATCAAAAAATGTATTAGACAATTTTCAGGCTATGGGAAGAAGTTTTTCAAGGTATTTAAAGAAGGTATTTTTAAATTGTTTATTTCCCTAAATACACACAAAAGATTAACAAGTACAGGATTTAGATATTTTTCAAGCAATTTAAGAAATAGTACTTCAGCTTTAACTTCAAATGCTCTAATACAGAATTTCAATTTATAATGTATTTGTCACAGAGAATCTAGTTCTGTCTCCTCTTCTGCTGAACTCTGTGCTAGATACTCTCCTGATTCTGATGTTCCTTTGAGGTACCTGCCCTGACAAGAGCTGTAGGTGAATTACACCTACTAACACCTTTGGGCTCCATGGGCTGTTTATCAACCTTCTTCTGGAAAACAGTAAGGCCCTGAAGTTTCAAGTCACCTTCACTGAATGCCCTCTGCACCAGACAAAGGGCATAAAGAGTCCCCATCAACCTAACTTTGTATCATGCTCTTCGTTTCCTCATATGGTATACCTTCCACCATTTCCTCTATCTGTGTGCTGCTCAAAATGTGGTTCTTGCAACAATGTTCCTTCTAAAAACTCTAACATCAAGAAGATGGGACTTGGCTCCATACATTTTAATATATTCCCCACATGATGCTTAAGAAATCAGATATTTCAGAACCAACTACAGTATTCTTAAATCCAAAAGGACCTACATTCCAGTAAATACAAAATCAAGTGACTTATAAATCAGAATCAGGTGGATTGATTTTTTTCAACTCAATGTGACATTAAAACATACATGTCAAAATATGTGGCATGAAAACATATTTGTCAAAAAGTAATTTAAAAATAGTTAGCCACCCAACCGAATAAGCATACTCTTATCCTTATTTTCACCTACCATCTTCTCATACTTCACTTCCTCATAATGAAAATAAATTAGAAAATGAAATGAAAATGAAATTCTTTTCATTTTCTAATTCATTTTCAGTATGATGGATCTCTAGTATGCAGGGATCTATAGATAACCCTCCTTTTTTTGGTTTGTTTATTTTTGGTTTTGTTACTGTTGTTGTTTTATAGTCTATCTATAATCATGTTAGGGATGCCAAAACAAAGTGTTAGAGACAGAGTGGCTTAAACAACAGAAATTTATCTTCTTATGGTTCTGAGGCTAGAAGTTCAAGATCAAAGTGTCAGCAGGTTTGGTTTCTTCTAAGCCTTCTCTCCCTGACTGTGGTTGACAGTCTTCTTCCTATGTCTTTATGTGGTCTTTCTCTGTACCTGCATACAGATTTCCTGTTTTTATAAAGGCATCAGTCATATTGGACTTGGACTCACCATAATAATTTCATTTTAATTTAAAGACCAAACACTCTCCAAATATACAATTTATACATGGAAGTCCTAACCCCTCATAATTATGTGGTATGTGGTATGAGGGGTTAGGACTTCCACGTATAATTTTTGAAAAAACACAATTTTGTCCATAAAACTCCCACCTTTCACTAACAAGCTTGCAGTTAATGGTTTGTCACAACTATTTTTTCCAATATCTGCACATCTTTTCCCATTGCCTTACTATCACAATAACAGAGAAAATCCTAACTGATGAATCCAACTTTCCATCTTCTGCTGACTGCATCTAAGTAGCTCAGTGACTTGAAAGAATTTGATAAAGATGCAGATTGATACCATGATGAATTATCAGATTATAATTTTTGCAGCCCTCTTCTATAAAACTTACAAGCTTACTAGATTCTGTACCCATTCTCTCTTTTTATGTTATATGAAAGAATTACTTCTTCATATCTAAAGATAACAGTTTTGTGTTCTTGATGTTTAACAATCTCATTCTTATTTTAATATTTTAATTCAACTTTCTTTTATCTAGCATCCTGTTTTCATGAGGAGTTTCATAATTAAACATGTGTAATCCCTTCTTATGTAAAAAAAAGTATTAATATTTAACAAATATCTATTTAGCCCTGTGTGCCAGACAGTCTTCCAGGCATGGCAATGCAAAGCACCAGTGTGCAAGACACAATGACCACTCCCAAATAATTTACATTCCATTAGAAGGAAACAGCTAACAAAACCAAGTCATGTATGAGAAAATGTATGACAAAGCATTAAATAGTGTATGGAGGAAAATAAAAGTGTGTAAGGGAAAGAAATAAAGTGCACTATTAGGGAGGATGGTTGAAGATGTTATCCGAGGAAGTGACTTTTTAGGAAAGATTTGAATTAGTTGAAGGAGTGAGCCCTTCACTTCTTTAGAACATTCCAAACAAAGGAAATAGTGATTTCCCTCAGGAAATGCTCTTGGAATGCTTAAGGAACAGCAGTCAACTGCAACAATGAATGTCAGAAAAGGATGTCCCAGATATAACTGAGGGTCAGATAGTATAGCACATTATGAGCCATTGTAAAGATTTTAAATTTGGCCCCATATGTGGTAGAAGGTTAAATATAGTGTGCATTTTTCTACATTTTTATGATTATATATGACATTGGCAATACTTTGAAACTATATACAGGAAATATTTTATCTCTATTACAATAACACACATATATGTATATGGGTATGTGTGTATATTTTGTTGTACAAAAATCTTTTATATGTCTGGTTGGATAACTCTTTTCCTTGGTTATTAATATGAAGAGTTGTATTATTAATTTTTCAATGCTAATCCACTAAAGCATAATTGAAACGCTTATATTTTAATACTTTTTTTATTCCATTGACTACTCTCTTTCTGATTTTCTTTTTTTTTTTTTTTCTTTTTAGACGGAGTCTCACTCAGCCACCCTGGCTGTAGTGCAGTGGCGCGATCTCAGCTCACTGCAAGCTCCGCCTCCCGGGTTCACGCCATTCTCCTGCCTCAGCCTCCCGAGTAGCTAGGACTACAGGCGCCCGCCACCGCGCCCTGCTAATTTTTTGTATTTTTAGAAACAGGGTTTCACCATGATAGTCTCGATAGTCTCGATCTCCTGACCTCGTGATCTGCCCGCCTTGGCCTCCCAAAGTGCTGGGATTACAGGTGTGAACCACTGCACCCAGTCATCAGGCCATCTTTATGCACTGTAGAATTCAAAATGCAAACTAACTTTACTTTTAGTGGAAACGCATTTTTTAACTTGGGGGTTAACTTTCAGAGGCCCAAATCCTTTCTGATTTAAAAAAAAAAAAAAAAAAAAAGTCTATTGCCAAATCGTAAGCATTCAATGAAAAATAAGTTCCATATGCCATTTCTATGAGTGTCCATATCAGGTATGAGGTCATGGGGTCCTGTAGAAATTTAATCTAGAAAAGGGCATGGTACAAATACGTAGAGAGAATCAATATCAGCTGGGTCTGAGATGGCTCCCAGTTGAGCATCTGAGTGCATTCAGTTTTGCTTGTGACTGCACTTACATACTTTTCCTATAATATTTGTCCTTCCCCTATTGTCCCATTCTCCATGACAGATATCAAATAGCATAAACTCATTTGGAAGAAACAATAAGTCTTTTATTTTATAACTAAACATTAATCTGCAAATTATAGCATTTGTTTCCTGTGTTGGTTCCATAAGGTATATCCTAATAGACTCATAATAGACTGCCATTAACTCATCAGCAAAAAGTAAGGTGCCTACAGTAGAATAAACTATTATATTACAATTAAGTAAGTCCAGTGGACTCATTGGTACTTCCACAAAATTATACTCAAATGTTTGATTATGAAAATCATTGAAGAGGGACCATAATTAAAATATCTCTGTCCCTAGCAAGGAGGAATGCTTCCAGAAAAGCAATATGGCTTTCATATCACAAACTTTTTGTTTTATGATTCAAAAACTATTGTCTTCTCAAGTGGGAAACAATTTTGAGAGCTTACAATGCCTCAAGCATTTGTAAATTGCTAATGTCAACCAAATTTAAAGCAGTGCTTTACCAAAGGAGAGGAACTTCCAGTGATGGCAAATAGATGAACATTTAGCATTTACTCTATGTCTGTGGTGAGAAGTAAGCACAGGGTTTGCCAGATTCCACAGTATCTATGACGGTTAGAAAGCAGAGGTTAAGGAAGGTTTTTAAGAGTAAGCAATAGCTGGACTCAGGATTTGAGGATGTGCAGGATTTACAACACGTGTAGTGGTTATGTTTACCACTCAAGCATGGTTGATGAGATGAACCCTAATATCTTTCAGGCAGAGAAAGTCAGCATGTTGAAGTCACAAGAGAGAGGACATGCAAAGTGGGCTAAGAACAGGGAGTTTATTCTGAGAAGCATAGAGTGTCAGTGACACATGGGTGAGGAGACCCTGGATAGCCAAGCAGGGCATGGGAATGCACATGGGGCTAGTTCTGAGGAGTGGGAGTCTATGCTGTAATCAGTGAAGGCCACTAAAGAATTGTAAGCCGAAGAATGGCAGAATCAGATTTCTACTTTAAAAATCAGATGCATGGTCACTTTTAGGGCAGAACCTTTCTCTATTAATCTTTCAGAAAGAGATGACTGACCACTTAATTACAAAGGACTTCCTCCTAGGAATGTTATCTTCTTTCCAGTGGTTCAAACAATCTTATAGATATTGTGATCTAATTTTTCATAAACATTACCACGATTTCATCTATTTAGCTGTGTTTTATGTCTTCATACTCATGACTTGTGCTGTGCTTTGTACCAGATAGACGAAATTTGTGGAATTTACAATACAAGAGTGTTTTTGAACCTGAGATGAAATGTTCACCAGATTGCCAAACCAAGTGCTTTCATGTAATTGCCAAAGTGCCTGGAACTCAAGATTAAAAGACAAAAAATCAAGCCACCTCTTTTGAAATCTGTTAAGAGGCACTGTTAATCACATTTTCCTAGTACCTGTGCTTTTGGAAATGTGATATTTTAAGTTCATGCTGTACCGATTTGACAATTTACAAATTACCTTTCAATAAAAAAGAAGTATGTTGGATATCTCTGCCTTTGCTAGCTCTGTGTACCCTTAAGTAAAATAGCTTGAGTTGCTTCTATAATGAGGCAGCTCAGAGATTTCTGTGCTGCTGTATGAATTTACAGAGAAAGTAAAAATAAACATCCCAAAGGATCATTCTTATGCAGCCCATTTTGCCAATTGTATCAGTCATGTTTTCGAAATACAAATGTGAATATGGTATTCTTGGTCAAAGGCAATAGTTTTCTTTCCGGGCACATATATTGAGCAGTGTTTTTTCACTACTAAAAACATTTTTATTGCCTGGCATCTTCTAGATCCAACACTTTTACTCTCTCCTCAGTTGGTTTGATAAGACTTCCCGCTTCAGATTACATTTAGGAATAATCGACACCTCATTCTCCCAAAAGATCTAGCGCGATAGGCTTCAAGCTGTTTGGAAATACGACTTCTTATTGTTTTGTTTCCACTTTCTCCGTTATAGACAGAAAACAATGTTGAATCAGTAACACTCCTCAGATTAAGTTAATAGACAAATTTGTAGAGTGCTTATTATGCTTCAGGTAGACTCTAAGCCCTTTCTATATGTCGTGTTAACTTATGTAAACTTACATAATCCTTACAATGAACCTATAAGGGAGCTATTACAATTATTGGCATCACAGAGGAAAACACTAAGGCAAAAAAGGTAAGTAATATAAATACATATAACTTATATATGTATATGTAAGTTATATATATAACATAAGTAATATATACATTAAGTTATATGTATTACTTAACTTTTTATATACATATTATATATAATATATATTTTATATGAAAATATATTATATATATTATATATATTAGAGGCAGAGTCTAGCTGTGTTGCCCAAACTAAATACCAATTCCCGCCTGAGCTTTAAGTGTCCTCTCAACTCAGCCTCCAAAGTGGCTGGGGCTACAGGCGCATACCACCACTCACAGCTGCATCACTGTGTACCCCATAAATATGTTCAATTGTTACGTCAATTAAAAAATAAAAATAAATAAATTGGAAATGCAATAAAAAAAAACCTAACATGCTCAAATTTACACAGAAAGTGAATGTAGAAACTCAGAAACTGGCTCCACTGTCTGTGCTCTTAAAGGCTATTCTAATACTGAAAATAGAACTTACTTGTCATCTTCTTATTCTCAAGTACAGCAACCATTAGAATAAACAACATATAAATTCACATTTGCCAATGAATATCGGCTTGCCCTACTAACATTCAGATTTTTCCTTTTTTAAAAAACTCAGTATATACCAAATAGAAAAACAAATTATGGTCTCATTTTCCAACAAGGCAAAAACTCTATTTAGTTGTGTATGTTTAATTTTAAACAGATTGGAGATTAGCTTTCTTATTTAGTTCTTGAAAATTTCACAAGACATGAGTTGAATTAAATCAATTTTGTTGACTTGGACATAGAAATTTACTTTTAACCACACACACAACACATATATGATTACCACTAATACTTCACAAACATACACAAATTTATTCGCAGGGAAATTTCCCATGTACTTTCTGAGGTCATCTTGTCAATAACACTCTTGAGCAGACAGTGAAGTTATTATCACCTCCTTTATATATGGGTAGAAACTGAAGTTCAAACAAAGAAAGGAACTTGTTTTCCAATGTCATCCGCTAAATGAGTTGCTGAGGCAATACTTAAACTTCAGTGTTCGAGGTGCTAATTTACTCCCACAAAACCAGACATTTTCCAATACAAGTTATATGACCTCTAATCTTTTCATGACTTTATTTCTCTTTTTTTAGCTCACACATTTAAAATATATCTGGTGAGCTCATTGTGTTGATTTTATTTGCTCCATTGGTCATATTTCACCCGTAGATTTTTGTGCAGGATTTGGAAGTTGTAAGATTTGAAGCACTTTACGTTTTTGTTTTCCTGAAGACTCATTTTTTTTCCCCCTTGCCTGCTATCAAAACCTCATATTAACCCTTCAAATTCAGATTTAAAATCTGCAGGATTTAGCTTATTTTTTCAACCTGATTGTAAGTACTTAGTATGACACAGGGTACACAAATAGTAATAAATTGTAATTTTGTATTTGTCACATCATAGAATCATTAAAGGTCATCTAACTCTAATATTTACAAGCTTTTTTTTTTTCTTGATTGGTTTATCAAACAGGTTTCGTTCAGCTTCATGATTCCATGTCCTGTGGAATTTGCTTTTTCTTTGGTTATTCCTGTGGAAATGCCTAAGTGCTATGGAAATATGCTACTGATACTGTAATCCACTTAGCTGTTTATGTGTTCAGACAAATCCTTATGGGAGCAGACACTCAGTACACTGATTACAGTGATGTTATTCACATGCAGAAACTCACTAAGATTTTTGCATTTCTTCATTCAAAAATTATTTCATCTCCTTATTAATACACTTTTGCATCTTATGTTACCCAGGACTGTTCAAAATTTTTCTGGAGGGAAGTAGAAGTGTTTGGCATTGACATTTTGTTGTAAAAATGAAAGATACACTGCATTAGGGAAGGGATGTCATAGCAATATGTACTAGTCCATTTTGGGGTTTATTTAATGTTCAGCATTATTGAGAGGAGATAATTAAGGACAATGTAGACCATTCAGACAAATTTCTACCCTTGGGTAATGAACACAAAAGTCTCTTCTTTTTCTTTCTTTCCTAAAACCTGTCACCAACGTATTTATAGCTCACCAAAAGTGAGTGACTCTGCTCTCTGAGCAAGTGGCTCATACTCTATACTGTGGAAAATGCTATTTATTATTGATTCTGCTGTGCATATTCTATGGAATATAAAACACTCTAAATTTTCTACTGGTGCCTTTGGCACAATGGAGAAGAGAATTTTTTAAAAGGAAAACATTGCCTCATCTATAATAAATTAATAACAACCCAAGTGGGATTTTTTAAAGTAACTAAATGCATTGCAGCTATTTTTGAAGAGATTTTAAGCTATATGCAAATACACAGCTCTAAAAATTTCAATTTAGGGATTAGCATTTTGATGCTTTTTCTCCCACAGGTTACGCTTGCCCTACCTAAAGTGTTTATACTTTCTCTGACATTCTGTATATGAACAGATAGGAAATAATTAACTCTCATTTATAAAGTGTTTTATAGTTTACAATTGTGTATTTTAAAATGTACATCTATTTTCTCTTGTTATCTGCAGAAAAATGTAACAGGATAGACTGTTATTAGTCCCATTTTCCAGAGGGTAAATTGAGTCTGAGAAAAGCATGGGTCAGGCTGGAAGCAGTGGCTCATGCCTGTAATCCCAGCACTTTGGAAGGCTGAGTTGGGTGGATTACCTGAGGTCAGGAGTTCGAGACCAGCCTGGCCAATGTGATGAAAACCCGTCTCTACTAAAAACACAAAAATAGCTGGGCGTGGTGAGGTAAGCCTGAAATCCCAGCTACTCAGGAGGCTGAGGTAGGAGAATAGCTTGAACCTGGGAGGTGGAGGTCACAGTGAGCCAAGATCATGCCACTGCACTCCAGCCTGGGCAACAGAGCAAGACTCCATGAAAAAAGAAAGAAAGAAAGAAAGGAAGAAAGAGAGAAAGAGAGAAAGGGAGAAAGAGAGAAAGAGAGAGAGAGAGAGAAAGAAAGAAAGAAAGAGAAAGAAAGAAAGAAAGAGAGAGAGAGAAAGAAAGAAAGAAAAAGAAAGGAAGGAAGGTAGGAAGGAAGGAAGAAAGGAAGGAAGGAAGGAAAGAAAGGAAAGAATTGGTCAGCATGCTGTATATACTGCTTTGCCTCAAATTGAAGGCAGACTTCATATATATCCCATTCCCTTTGAGATTTCTTTTTCAGGCTTTAACTTCTATCTGCTTATTCCTTCCCTGCACAACATGTTCAGGCATATACTTCGTTCAACCCATCTGTTTCTTAAACTTGCCTTCTGATACTTTGCTGTTAGATTATTTCTGTGTCTCCTCACTCCACTGAATTTCTGGAACCCCATCACTACTCTTGGTCCTCAAAATGAGTGAGATAGAAAGTCAGAGATAAAGCAAGTAAAGAAGAAACTAGTTCTCTGTCTCCATGTTGTCTGTCTCTATCCTCAGAGTTATATCAAGAGAAAGCAGAACTACAGTATTCCTATACCTATATCTGCAGGGCAAGATAGGGGTTCTAAAGTCTTGGGGTTCTGACACATTTTTTGTATCTGATAGATGTGTTAATATTTGCAAGTCATATGAGCGATTCTGGTTCTCATTCTACTGAAAGGAAATGTTAATAATCCCTCATTTTCTGACAAAGCTATTATAAGGCACAAATGATCTGTGAAAGTAAGTATTTTTTTGCTTTGTAAAGCTCTATATAAGGAAATATTAGCTACTGTAATTTTCATTATCATAGACTTCCCCAGAGCAATCAGTGGCCATTGCTTATTGCTAGTGTAAAAAAAATGTGAAGCCACAATGAACATTACGCTCCTCTGTGACAGGTAAGAACCTTCAACATAAATGCAGATATATGAGCAGTTTAATGTATTGTTTGCTTCAAAACAATTTCATGTTGAATCTATATCTCTTGTCATCTGATGGGCAAGATACACAAAAGTACAAAATCTGAAGTCATGAGCAAGCATTGGATCAACAAGCAATGATCTCTCTCATCATTAATCTATTCTATACTTTTAACCTCTGATTTACCTGTTGTCTCACCATTAATCAGGTAAGTCTTCTTGTTGTATTATTTCTTTGCCAGGCTTGGGCACAAGATTACTTAAGATGCCTGAGAATCTAAGCATCTTGAGTCAAGCTGTCCTTAATATACCAGGGGGTCAATCCTCAGGAGATCTTAACACCTCCCAGGGTGGTGCCCACGTCCTCAGCTAACTGCAAATTTACTTATCTCCAAAACTTCTGAACTTTTCCTTGAGTTAAAGTTCTCTTTCTTTCCAGACTTAAAATACCATCTTCAAGCCCCTTTCCATCTGGAACTCCTACCATCATCTCTTTAAGGTATTTTGTCACTTTGAATCAGGTTCTGTTTTTTTGTTTGTTTGTTTTTCATTTATACAGGCTACTAAGGGAGGAAAATAAAAATAACCTGATTGCCTTGTTGTAAAGGTAGAAGAGAGAAATGTAGGAAAGATAAAAAAAATTAAAGCGTCAACGACTACATGTATAATTAAGGACTAGAGTATAAATAATAAAAACACCAAATAAAGTTGCCTACCTGCCATCCTGGTTTGCAGAAAGGTGCTCACTAATATTTTGACTTGATGCTAAGTTCCCTAATTTTTATACCAAATTTTGCTTAGAATATCTGCTATAGAAAGAGGCTAGCATCACAGTCAGTTAGGTCAGCAGCATGCATGATAAAGTTTAGGGTAGGAGAGAAAAATTGAGAGAGAGAAGGAGAAAAAGAGAGAGAGAGAGGGACGGAAGGGAATAAAGTAGGTCAGTAAAAATATATGGAATATTGGTTATAAAGAACAGGTTCTGATTGATCTTCAAATAAGACGATTGAGGAATGCTTTTCTGTGGGCAAGGATGTTTCTATACATCCAATCTTTCAGTGAAATAATGGATAAGTAAAGATAAAATGTAAGAAAGAGTAATGTGCATCCAAGACACAGATAATTTTTAAATGTTTAAGTTGTTTCCATTTATTTGGCATTACCAATTACACTGAATTAAACACCTATGAAATTTTCAGTGATTGAAATTTTGCCCCCATTTCAATCACTGATTGGAAAAACAGATTCTTGAAAGTGAAATTATTTAATCAGGTGAATGATTGTATTTATGACTCTCTGTATGTATGGTAAGAATGTTTCGTCATTGATTAATGTTTTAAGATTATTTTAGCAGACATTTTAAAGATATGAATTTACTTTACTCTCCAAATGTAATCTTTATGAAGAATCTGGAGGCCTCTGAAATTAGCCATATCGTATATTTACTTATATTTATTTCATTAGTCAGGATTATCCAGAGAAGCAGAACCGATGTGATATATAAGAATATATAAAAGAGGAAATATATTATGGAAATTGGATTACTCAATTATGGAGGACCATAAGCCCCACAATCTGCCATGTGCAAGCCGGAGAACCAGAAAAGAAGGGGCAGGTTGGGGGTGCATTATGAGTACCAAAATCTGAAGGCCCAAGAAGCAGGAGCTCTTATGTCCAAGTGCAGGATAGGTGAATTCCCCAGCATAAGGAGAGAGAACATTTACCTCCCCGTCACCTTTTGTTCTATCTGACCCTCAACTTAACGGATTAGACAATAACTGCCCACACTGATGAGGGTGGATCTTCTTTACTCAGTCTACTGTTTCAAATGCTAACCTCTTCCAGAAACATCCTCACAACCCATCAGAAATAATGTTCAAAGAGATATCTGGGCATCCTTTATCCCCGTCAAGTTGACACATAAAATTAACCATCATATTCCTCTTTTGTCCTCCTGGTCTTCTGTGTCAAATTGGATAAGCAGATTTCAGGATTACTGTCTTCTGACTTAGAATAAAATTCAATGTTCTTTTACTTGCTGATAATGTATTATGAGTAGAGATAGCATTAACTCTCAATTCTGAGTCGTAGCTCCCTAAGAAATATATAATTTCCAGTGATAGACCAGCTAGCTTTCTAACACCCAAGCTTATTGTACATTAGACACTGGTTAATCTGCTTTGAAATGAAAATTAGAAAGTGTGAAGCCTAAATCTTTGGTAACAAACATGCAGTTTAGTTTATGCTACATGACTCAAATCCAATATCATGGTTTTCCAAAAATGGTGAAGCTACTGACAGTCTGGAGATTAATTCAAATGTAAATAAATTCTAATAATACCTTATGTCTAATTTTATCTTGCTGGGGTCTTCAGAAGGCCACCTGACTGTCTCCAGTGACTCTGTCATACAGAAGGTGAAATAGCTGCTCTAAGCAGGTAGAACTCAACGTAAAAAACTCAAAAGACACTAAGAGTAAAGAAAAGACCAAATGGTCAATCCAAAGTTTACTTTAAGAATCAGAATCTGAAGTACTTTTATCCATGAAATTTGTTTCCTGAACATTACATGCTGCCTTAAATAAGGGAAGAAATTGTGCTCACATGCTGTGGAGGATTCTCAAAAAAGCATTGAACTTATCAAAATATTTTATTTTTTTATCTGTTTGACTGTTCCCTGGTATTTTAGCCATGAGGAATCACCTACTCTTGAAAATTCCTCACATGCAAAATAAGTTACCTCTTATTGTGAGAATTTAATATGGTAATATCTATAATAGTATTTTGAAATCTGTAAAGAACCTCAAGATTAAAGGAAACAAACATGCAGAACATCCTTTAGAGTAAGTCAGGAGTCCAGCTCCCAGCCAAAAATCCTACATGTGATTTTCAGGCCCAACCATAAGTAATGACAAAGACTACCTGGCAGGACTCACAGGGGAAACTGGCTATACTATACCACACTTGGGGCACAGTCAGTTCATTACAGTCTCTGAAGGAAGTTGCAGTCAAGGACTCAGGCTTTCTTTGTCAGTCATGGACATGTTTTGGATGTGTGTGCCCTTCAAATCTCATGTTGAAACATGATGCCCAGTGTTGGAGGTGGGGGCTGGTGGGAGGAATTTGGGTCATGGGGGCAGAGCCTTCATGAATGTCTTGGTGTCATCCTTTTGGTAATAAGTGAGTTCTTGCTGCATTAATTCCTGCTATCATTTAAAAGATCATGGCACCTCCTCCCTTCTCACTTTTGCTCCCCCTCTTGCCATGAGACATGCCTGCTCTGTCTTCACCTTCTGTTATGAGTAAAAGCTTCCTGAGGCCTCACCAGAAGCCAAGCTGATGCTGGTGCCATGCTAGTACAGACCGCAAAACTGTGAGCCAAATAAACCTCTTTCCTTTATAAATTACGCAGCCTCAGGTATTCCTTTTTACCAATGCAAAAGGGACTATAACAGCCATACTGTCATTGTATTAGTCTATTCTCATGCTGCTGATAAAGACATAACTGAGACGTGGAAATTTACAAAAGAAAGAGGTTTAATGGACTTTCAGTTCCACGTTGCTGGAGAGGCCTCACAATCATGGCAGAAGGTGAAAGACACATCTCACATGGTGGAAGGCAAGAGAAGAGAGCTTGTGCATGGCAACTCCCCCTTATATAGTCATCAGATCTTGTGAGACTTATTCACTATCATGAGAACAGCATAGGAAAGGCCTGGCCCCATGATTCAATTACCTCCCACCAGGTCCGTCTTACAATACATGGAAATTTAATATGAGATTTGGGTGGGAACACAGCCAAGCCATATCATTCCATCCTTGGCCCCTTCAAATCTCAGGTCTTCACATTTCAAAACCAATCATGCCTTCCTAACAGTCCCCCAAAGTGTTAACTAATTTCAGCATTAATTCAAAAGTCTGCAGTCTAAAGTCTCATCTGAGAAAAGGCAAGTCCCTTCCACTTATGAGCCTGTAGCCACTGGGTAAATACAGCCTTTCCAAATGGGAGAAATTGACCAAAACAAAGGGACCACAGGCCCCATGCAAGTAGAAAATTCAGCAGGGCAGTAAAATCTTAAAGCTCCAATATGATCTCCTTTGACTTCATGTCTCACATCCAGATCATGCCAATACAAGAGGTAGGTTCCCATGGTCTTGAAGAGCTCCACCCCTGTGGCTTTGCAGGGTACCACCTCCCTTCTGGCTGCTTTGCTGGACTGGTGTTGAGTGTCTGTGGCTTTTCTACGTGCATGGTGCAAGTTGTCAGTAGATCTACCATTCTGGGGTCTGGAGGGTGGTGACCTTCTTCTCACAGTTCCTCTAGGTGGTGCACCAGTAGGGACTCTATGTGGGGGCTTGACCCCACATTTCTCTTGCGCACTTCCCTAGCAGAGTTTTTCCATGAGGGCCCCACCCCTGAGGCAAACTTCTGCCTGGGCAGATATCCAGGTGTTTCCGTACATCTTCTGAAATCAAGGCAGAGGTACCCAAACCTCAATTATTGGCTTCTGTGCACCCACAAGCTCAACTCCACATGGAATTTGCCAAGGCTTGGGGCTTGTACTCACTGAAGCCACAGCCTGAGCTGTACCTTGGCCTCTTTTAGTCATGGCTAGAGCAGCTGGGACACAGAGCACCAAGTTCCTAGACTGCACACAGCACAGGGACCCTGGGCCTGGCCAAAGCAAGCATTTTTTTCCTTGACCTCCAGGCCTGTGATGGAAGGGGCTACTGTGAATACCTCTGACATGCCCTGCAGGAATCTTCCCCCTTTGCCTGGGGATTAACACTGGGCTCCTTTTTAGTTATGCAAATTTCTGTAATGGCTTGAATTTCTTTTCAGAAAATGGGATTTTCTTTTCTATTGCATTGTCAGGTTGTAAGTTTTCCAAGCTTTTATGCTCTGTTTCCCCTTTAAAATGGAATGCCTTTAACAGCACCCAAGTCACCTCCTTTCCTTTCTTTCTTTCTTTTTTTTTTTTTTTTTGAGAAAGAGTCTCGCACTGTCACACAAGCTGGAGTGCAGTGGCACAATTTCTGCTCACTGCAACCTCTGCCTCCTGAGTTCAAGCCATTCTCCTGCCTCAGCCTCCCAAGTAGCTGAAATTACAGGTGCCCACCACCATGCCTGTCCAATTTTTTGTATTTTTAGTAGAGATGGGGTTTCTCTATGTTGGTCAGGCTGGTCTTGAACTCCTGCCAAGTCACCTCTTGAATGCTTTGCTGCTTAGAAATTTCCTCGACCAGAATTTCTTCTGCCCTAAATCATCTCTTTCAGTTTCAAAGTTCCACAAATCTCTAGGGCAGGAGCAAAATGCCACCAGTCTCTTTGCTAAAACATAACAAGAGTCACCTTTGCTGCAGTTCCCAACAAAGTATCTCATCTCCATCTGAGACCACCTCAGCCTGGATTTCATTGTCCACATCATTTTCAGCATTTTGGTCAAAGCCATTCAACAAGTCTCTAAGGAGTTCCAAACTTTTCCACATTTTTCTATCTTCTGAGCCCTCCAGACTGTTCCAAACCCTGCCTGTTACCCATTTCCAAAGTCACTTCCAGGTTTGGGGTGTCTTTTCAGCAGCATTCCACTCTACTGGCACCAACTTACTGTATTATTTCACTTTCACGCTGCTGATAAAGACATTCCTGAGACTGGGCAATTTACAAAAGAAAGAGGTTTAATGGACTTACAGTTCCACATGGCTGAGGAGGCCTCACAATCATGGTTGAAGGTGAAAGGCACATATCACATGGCAGCAGAAAAAAAAAGAGGACTTGTACAGGAAAACTCCCCCTTAAATAGTCATCAGATCTTGTGACACTTATTCACTATCATGAGAACAGCATAGGAAAGGCCTGCCCCATGATTCAGTGACCTCCCACTGGGTCCCTCTCACAACACATGGGAATTCAAAATGAGATTTGGGTGGGGACACAGTCAAACCCTATCAGTCATGTATTTATTTTTTCTTCAGTATCTCTACTCCAGGAACCCTCATTTGGATGTCTCCTTATGGGTGGAAGCTTGAAGACACATTTCTCCACTGTGACTCTGTACTCAGTATCATTCCATTCTTAGCTTTCCTCCCTCTCCATCTCTCTGGCCAGGGCTAGAACTTTCTCTTTGGGGCTAGTCTTTCTCTTTTGCCCATGACTCCACATCTGGGCTTTCTTGGTGAGTCAGATTAGAATCCCAACAGAGGGTTGTGCACCTTATGAAGAATATGATCTAACTAAAAATGCTAGTTTAAATGCAGAATCATAGTCTCTTGAACTCTGTAAAACTGGATAATTTTATAAATTATTTTTTCATTGCCTATTTTCTATGTAATCATGAGTTCACCACTTATTGCCTATTCAAAATAATTTCATGAAGCTCTTTATTCGGAATTTCTTGTTTTATTCTGTAGATGTTTAGAATGTTTATATTTTCTTTTGACATTATCTGCTTCTTTTTGATACTGTTTTTATCTGTGACTTTAATATAGTTTCCTTTACAGCTTTGCTACTTTGAAGCATTTTCAATCAATTTTTGGCTTTATGGGATTTCTTCATTTTTAAAAAGAATAAATTTAATATAAAACATTTATCTAATCCTTTTCCATCTATTAGCCCATTGGGTATATGTTTTTATTCTCTGGTATAAATGACATAGTTCTTTTATGTTTTTTCCTCTTTTTTATTAAGATTAAATTAACATATGATAAAATTAACCATTTTAAAGGATACAATTCAGTGGCATTTGATATAATTACAATTTTGTACCACTCCCACTCTCCCTAATTCCAAAACGGTTTCATCATCTCAAAAGAAAACCTGTACAAACTAAGCAGTCACTCCTCATATGTGGTATGTGTCTGTCTTCTTTCACTTAGCACATAGTTTTTAAGGTTCATCCATATTGTATCATAATCAGTACTTTAGTCCTTTTTATAGCTGAATAATATTTCATTTTGTGAACATTCCACAATTTGCTTATCCATTAATTCATTGATGGACATGGAAGTTGTTTCTGTTTTCTGGCTATTATAAATAATGTGAACATGTCATTATATGTATTTTTCAGTATTTTTTTTTTCAGTTACTTTGGATATATTCATGGCAGTGGAATTACTGAGTCATATGGTAATTCTAAGCTTAACTTTTTGAGGAACCTCCAAAATGTTTTCCACAGAGGCTGCAATATTTTATATTCCCACCAGCAATGTACAAGTTTTCTAATTTCTCTATATCCTGGCAAACATTTGTATTTCCCTTTTATTTTTTATTTATCACAATTCCAGTGGGTGAAAAGAGGTGTCTCATTGTGGGTTTGATCTGCATTTCCCTAATGACTAATTACATTGAGTATCTTGTCATGTGTTTGTTGGCTTGCTGGTTCTTCTTGAAGAAATGTCTATTCAAATCTTTGGCCCATTTTTTTTAAATTGGGTTGTTTGTCTTTTTGTTATTGAGCTGTAAACATTCTTTAAATATTATGGATATTAGATATTTATCATATATATAATCTGAAGATATATGATTTGCACATATTTCTTCCATTGTGTAAATATTATTTTTTTAAAAAATCCTTTGAAGCACAAGGTTTTTAATTTTGACGTAGTACAACTTATTTATTCTCCTCTTTCTTGCTCTATGATGTACTTTTTTTTTAAACTTCAATTTACTTGGTTTCCTGGTACCACATTTTCACACTTTGAAACAATAGTTGTTTATTTCTTTCATTTTTCTTTTTAACCACAGCAACCACATTTTCTGTTTTCCTAATTAACTTTTTCACCTATGTTCTGTCTTTTCCTTTTTTTTAATTTTTAGCATCATCCTCTTGTTATTTTATCTAACCAAGGTCCATGTAACTCTTTCAGTTTTAAAAGAATCACCTTATTCACAGTATTTAAATCTGTGTTATTCAGAATAATTCATGATAGGAAACTAGAATCATCACAAGTTTAAAGAGGACTGTGAACTTACTTCCTCTTGGTTGGTTTTATTCTCCTCTCCTTCATGAGCTGAAGTGACATGGGTGCTCAATGAGGGAGGAACGGAAGTGAGGAAAAAGGAAGGACAAAGGTAGTAAATAGCTCACCACTAATAATGTGGTGTCCAAAGGACTTTAACCAATATATCCTAAAGCACCAAACTGATGACAATAGCTTCGAATCCAAATTTATTTCAAAAACTACTTTAGGGCAGCTAATTAGTTTAGAAGGACAAAAGGCAGTATGGGACTATAATAGAATGGAATGGGCTTTTAAGAGCTGGCTTTGAAACCTGGCTCTGCTCCTTAGGAACAGGGTGCTCTGGCACACCTTTTCTTAACCTTTCTGGTCCTCAGTTCTTTTGGCTGTGTTTTTTTTTTTTTTTTTTTTTTTTAATTTCTTCTCAGTTCTGGCATTTTATAAGGACACAGCAAAATCGTAATTGTGAAGCTCTGCATGTGGTAGTACTTACCAAATGTTAATTTCATTTTATTATTTTATAATTCCGATTGCAAAAGGAAAGATCAAGTTATAATGTTATAGTCATAACTTTGTTGTCAGAAATATTTATATTACATTTCTCGAAGAGTTGATCATAGAACTTTAAAAAACAAAATGTTTAACTCTCTACAAATGACAGGGAAGCATAGGGTAACCTGTAAAAACATTTGATACACGGAATAACCAAATAAATTTGCCTAGTCATTTTAAAGCTGTTTACTCTCTTCATCTTCATTTTCTGAGCAAAAATTTAGAACATTTCTCAGCTGTAAAACAGAAACAGGAACGAGAACACTCGTAGATCTCACATTATGATATAAGAGACAAGGAAAACAAGTACAGAGAGGCGGGAGCTATCCAAATGGGGGAAATTAAAGGTGACTGGAGTCATAAAATATTAAAACATGGTTTAATCAGCAGTGAGATATGTGAGTGAGCTTAATTAGAAATACATATTATTATTTGACTTTAAAGTACAAAATTAAAAATTAAAGCAATCTTACAGGATACGTAATCAGTGAGGAATAGTATGTTGGAAAATGAGTCTGATGTTATAATTGGTGTGCGCAATTAAAATTAATTAATTTTAGTTAGCATCCATGCATGCAAATATGAAATCAACAAATTTTAAATATTAAACTCATAATTATAGTGACACTGGTATGTTGCTACCAAGAAATGAGAGACTGCTCTATGGCATGTAGTCACGTCTGCTGTAATGCACTGCTTCTGATCAAATCAGGGAGGCATCCTGTCTACAGGACAATTGTGATTATATAAAATGTGCCCACTTTTAAATTGATTTAAATTAAAATTCACAGTGATGTTTTGCCTGTGCTAAATTTTCTTTCCCATCACATCCTAAATGAAAAAGGGACTTAATTTTAATTAACACATCATTGCAGGTAGTCTAATATTAATGTTCACTAAGCCCTTTATAAGATTCATTAACAGTCATTTTGTGATGAAAGGACGTAGGAGACAGATAGAAAGTTGGGAGGCTATTTTTAGTTATTTCACTATTGATTTAACAAAATACTGAAAAATGAAGCACAATCCTTTAGGATTCCATAGTTAGGAAGGAGTGAAGTCATCCTAATATGTAAGGACAGAGAGGAAAAGAGAGGGATGAGGGATACATCTCTCTCTCTCTCTCTCTCTCTCTCTCTGTCTCTGTCTCTGTCTCTCTCTGTGCATGTGTGTTTGTGTGTGTGCAGGCATACAGATGTATAGACGCATAAAGAGAAAGCATTTTCTGATGCAGGATTAATACTGGTAGACTTCAAAAAAATTGTCAAACAGGGCAAGAACCAGAGTATGAGCAAAACTATTGGAATGAATTTGAACTTATTATTTAAAATTGACGGCTGGGGGTGATGACTCACGCCTGTAATCCCAGCACCTTGGGAGGCGGAGGCGGGCGGATCACAAGGTCAGGAGATCCAGACCATCCTGGCTAACATGGTGAAACCCGGTCTCTACTGAAAATAGAAAAAAAATTAGCCAGGCGTTGTGGTGGGCGCCTATAGTCCCAGCTACTCGGGAGGCTGAGGCAGGAGAATGGCGTGAACCCAGGAGGCAGACCTTGCAGTGAGCTGAGATTGGGCCACTGCACTCCAACCTGGGTGACACAGTGAGATTCCATCTCAAATAAAACAAAATTAAATTAAATTAAACTAAAATTAAAATAAAATTGACCACAAATCCATAGATTACACAAAAGATGATGAATCAATATCCTTGAACATCAAAACAGGTGACTGCTATTATATCTTATTAACCTTTCCCCAGCCAATACCAGCTTATAAAGACAATCTGAAATTTCTAGGCCATTCATCTATACCTTCTGCTGTGCTACTGTCTGCTTCTACCATCCACTACACCTTTGATTCTGACGTGTTCTCTTTGTTGCTAGACTGCATCTTCTTTGCCTTCCTTAAGCTAATTTTCACCTCTGGTCCAGTGGTGAAATGGTGCTTATAGCTCATGCCCCACTTGCTTAATGCTCCATGGATTATTTCAGGACTGGACAACCATATTTGAAGGCAGATGCCTTTCTCAAAAGGTGAACTTATGTCCCTCATTTTATCAACCTCAGCAATATCTTCCCTCACTGCAGCCTTTCAGAAAGATACTGGGATGTGGAGGCAGACAAGATAGAAGAGGGGAAAATAGGCAAGGGGAAGGTTCTCAAGGGAAGACAGTAAGATTCATGTGGTCTTTCGAACGGCAGTCTATTTTATGGTCATCAGGAATAGATTGATGGAGACCAAGGGGGTGTGAACTGAATTTGACACACATTGGATATCAGCTTCCATGGAAACATTTAGGATCTGGTTCTGTGTCATCGACCTTTTGACTTACGAGCTAGGTTTCAACACCAAATAGAAAATAAAAAAGGTAGGGGAAAATGATTGCCTATTCTACCCTATTGCATAACCTATGTGTACTTTCTCTTAGACCATCATACTTACCCTACTCAAAAAGCAAGCAGTTTGGTTTAAAAAATATGTTTATTTCTTTAAAACTGTAGTAGTATTGGATTTGGTCTTGCTGCATATTTTTAGCAGTTGCCTGTGGCACAGATGCACTTCATTCAGGCCCTTTACATGTTGGACTTGGCTCCTCCTCATGGATTTGGAAGGCTGTCGTGGCTTCAAAATCCGCCTTTCCTTCAAGTAAAGAATTTCTATTCAGAAACTTTTGAGTTTCCATAACTCACCTTCAATTTATCTAGTGTGGAAAAGAATTTGAACCTCATAGCATGGGTATGAGGGATTATTGAGGGGTAGAAATGAAGTGTTTCTGTGGGAGACATGGCTGCCTGAAATAAACACAGAGAGAATGTCTTCTTGGAACTTCACCTCTCTGTGCCATAGTAATAGTCAGGACTCTATCGAGAGAGAGAGGGGCTTCTAGCCAACACAAAAAGGAATCTACAAAAACTTCTAGAGCTATCAGTGAATTCATTAAGTTCACAGGACACAAGACCGAAATACAAAACTCAATTGTGTTTCTATAAGCTAGCAATGAACACCTAAAAACTGAAATTTAAAAGATGATACCATTTACAACAGGTCCAAAAAAGTGATTCTCCTAGATATAAATCTAAGAAAACATGTATTTCTGTGATGAAAACTACAAAATACTGATTAAAAGAATAAAGATCTAAATAAAGGGAGAGATATACTGTGTTCAGGGATTAGAAAACTTAACATGTAGTAAAATATGTCAATTATTCCCCAATTGACATACAAATTTGACACAATTGTTATAAAATCTAAATATTATTTTATTTGACATAGAGGCAAGATTATTTTAAAATTTAAATAAATTGGCAAGGAAGTAAAATAGCAAAAGTTCTAAAAAAGAATAAAATAGGAGAAACAATGCTACCTGATTTCAACATTATCATAAAACTACAGCAATCAAAATTTCATGATTGAAGGGATAGACAACATGGTCAATGGAAAATAATGGAATATCTAAAAAATAGCTTTATGCAAGTATGGCTAACTCAATTTTTAACAGCTTCATTGAGATATACTGCAATACTTAACAATTCATCCATTAAAATAGACAGCACAATTGGTTTTAGAATATTCACGGATGTGTGCAACCAGCATCACAACCAGTTTCACAACATTTTAGTAACCTCACAAGGAAACTTTGTAGCCTTTAATTATACCCTCTATTCCCATTTTCCCCACCCTCACCTGTAAGCAACCACTAATCTATTTTCTATCTCTGTAGATTTGCCTATTCTGGGCACTTCACATAAATGGAATGGGATCTTTTGTGACTGGCTTCTTTTACTTAGCATAATGTCATCAAGTTTCATTCACCATGTACCAAGTATCAATATTTCATTTTTTATGATCAAATAGTATTTTATTGTATAGATACGCCACATTTTGTATATGTATTCATCAGTAGATGACAATTGGGCTGTATAGCTAACTGATTTTTTACTTCAATGCTGAATTCAACATTGGACAGATAGTCTCTTCAACAAAGGATGTTGAATCTTTTAGTCTATTTGGGTTATTATAACCTATTATAACAAAATACCTCAGATGAGGTAATTTATAAACAATAGAACTTTACTGGTCACAGTTCTGGAGGCTGTGGAGTCCCAGAGCAGGACAAGCAGATTCAGTGTCTGGTGAGGACCCCTTCTTTACACTTGGTGCCTTCTATTTCTTCACATGGCAGAAGGGCAAACAGGCTGCTTTGGACCTCTTTTAGAAGGACATTAATTTATGATAGCAGAGTCCTTATAACCAAATTACCTCCCAAAGGCCGTATCTTCTTATTACTTTGGTGATTAGGTTTCAACATATAAATTTGGGGGAGATGGCACAAACATTCAGATCATAGCAGCCATAGCCAAAATGATGAACTTCATTTTAAACCTCACAATGGATAAAAATTAACTCAAACAGATTAACTCATTGATTTAAAGATTAAACGTAATACTATGAAACTTTTAGAAGAAAACACAGAAGAAAAATCTTCAGGACATAAGGCTTGCTGAAACATTTTTAGACATGACACTAACAGCATGATCTATAAAATAAAAACTTGGGAAATTGGATTTCCTCAAAATTAAATATTTTTCTTTGCAAAGGACCCTTTAGGATAATAAAGATAAGAGATAGGCTAGGAGAAAATATTTGTAAACCAGGACTTACCTACAATATATATAAATTAGGTTTCTCAAAAGTTACCATTAAAAAGCAAACAATCTAATTAGATTATGAGAAAAAGACAGGGACATTTCACTGAATAAGATACGCAGTTGGGAAATAAGCATATGAAAAGATGGTTAATTTCACTAGTCAATTTCTAGTTTAGATAAGTGTTTTCTACAGTCTTTAAAGGTAAGAAAAACTAGACGTAAGCTTAAAATTAAGCTTATGTCTACATGAACAATCAAATTTACCAAAAGTATTTCTGAAACCATTGACATTACTTCTTTTTTTCTGACTATTTAAGAAAGCATGTTGGCCAGGTGTGGTGGCTCTTGCCTGTAATCCCAGCAGTTTGGGAGGCGGAGACAGGCAGATCATTTGAGCCCAGTAGTCAGAGGCCAGGCTAGACAACATGGTAAAACCCTATCTCTACAAAAAATACAAAAATTAGGGGAATAGGTGGGAGGATAGGAAGTTGAAGCTGCAGTGAGCTTTGATCAGCCATAGAAAGAAAGAAAGAGGGAAAAAAAGAAAGAGGAAAAGAAAGAAAGAAAGAAAGAAAGAAAGAAAGAAAGAAAGAAAGAAAGAAAGAAAGAAAGGAAGGAAGGAAGGAAGGAAGGAAGGAAGGAAGGAAGGAAGGAAGGAAGGAAGGAAGGAAGGAAGGAAGGAGAGAGAGAAAGAGAAAGAAAGAAAGAAAAAGAAAGAAAGAAAGAAAAGAAAGAAAGAGGAAAGAGAAGAAGAACGAAAAGGAGAAGAAAAGGAAAGAAAGAATGAAAGAAAGAAAGAAAAAAGAAAGAAAAGAGAAAAGAGGAGAAAAGAAAAAAGAAAGAGAAAGAAAGGAGGGAGGGAGGGAATTCAATGCTGAATTCAACAATGGATAGATCGTCTCTTCAACAAAGGATGTTGAAGCTTTTAGTCTGTTTGGGCTATTATAACCTATTATAACAAAATATCTCAGATGAGGTAATTCATAAACGATAGAACTTTTTTGGGCACAATTCTGGAGGCTGTGGAGTCCAAGATCAGGGCAAGCAGGGAGGGAGGGAAAGAAAACATGCTTACATTTGCCATTTTTACAATTCATTTTTATAGGTCTAGGGGCTACCAGAGCAATTTTAAAACATGGGTATATCGTGTAGTGGTGAAACTTTGGCTTTTAGTATACACATCACCCAGATAGTGTACATTGTACCTAATAGGTAATTTTTCATCTTTCGCTATATGGAATTTTCTATGGAGAAGAAATTTAACAGCAAAATTTCATGATGAACATAATTTGGTATAAACTAGTTCCAGTGGTCCCTGAACCTATGCTTCTGTAGTGTGTTTCCCACATAGTTGTCCTAATTCATTTCTTCAAATGCTTTAGGGAATGTTAATTAACAAACCTAAAATTCCTTAGAGTAATACAACATTTAGGTAGAAGGATTAGCTTCTCCCTGGAAGTTTTGTAAGGCCTCTAGAGCTGTTTTTTTGTTTCTTTATTTGTTTTGTTTTTTTTCCCCCAAACATTTCTATCTTGAAGTAAATATTTGAATGGCCAGTATCGACTCTTACTCTGAGGTCAGGATCAAGAACCATCCAAGTCACTGTCATTAGGGTTTACTTGCAGCAACTATGACTAAGATTCCCAAAATTCAGCAACGTTCCTACACTTCCAGGGAGTGACCTTCCTTACTTTTGTGAAGATGAGACATCACAAATCAGGTCCCAACATACTTTCCTGAATGGACTTCGTCAGTATTGTTTCCAACAGATAAAGTGCAGTTGTTTAGATAAAATTTACCTTAAAGTTTTTCATTTTTGACAAGATCATGGTTACCAGTAAGATTGCTAACTTAAATATAAAATGAAATAAGTTATGCCCTCCATAAATTATGCATAATAGAAAAGCATAACTTTTGGGGTTGTCTTTTCTACTAGACAGAAAAAAAATCATGATTATTGTTGTTTTGTTTTGTTTTCCTTTTTGATTTTACAAATTAACATCCAAATTTACAGGCTTCTAAAACATCTGGGGTCAAATCAATTGTGCCTAGTGAAATGAGGAAACTTACATTCTTAAGAGGCTTACAATCTTTGTTGGGCTTATTGGAAACTCTGGCACAATATTAAATAGTCACATAATTATCATTTTGCCTTACTTTCAATTTACCTTGAGCACAATCTCTAAACAGTATGTTTTCATGTTTTTAAAACATATGTAACTCACGCCTCCCATATATATCTTTGTGTCTTGTTCTTCTGCTCAATATTGTGTTTGTATCATCTACATTGTTGCTTAAACTCCAATATTTTTCTTTCATTTGATTGCTGAATTGTATTCCATTGTACAGATATGATATATTTTTCATTGTACTGATGAACAAGTTTAGAGTCTTTTCAATGTAAATTTTTATATACATATGTATTAGTTATCTATTACTGCACAATAAATTACCACTTGTGCCTATTGTATTGGTTTAGAAACAAGCAACAAGGCCAGGGTTCACTCAAAGGGAGGGGATGACACAAGCACATGAATAACAAGAGGTTGACCTTTCTAGAGGATCCCTAGAACCACATGTTATACCCATGTTTTAAATAAATGGAATCTCATTTTTCAAATTTTCTCTGCAAGATTTAAGCCTGAATAATAGTTCTGCAGTAGGAACTTTGCTTAGCAGTGAAGTCAATTTCTAATCCTCTTAAATATACTGCAAGTATTACTACCCTCCTTTTACAATTTTAGGACATGTAGCTCAGCAGGTTTAAGTGATTTGCCTATGGAAATTCTACTGTGTGGGAGAGCACATACTGCATGCTTCAAAACCAAGCTATCAGCATGCTGTTGAAATATAATCATGGTAAGCATTGATGAAAATAGAAAATAAATATTGCTGTTGCCCATCTTAATTATGATGGTCACCGCCTAGCTCTGCCAAACATAAGATAAAATCAAATGACTTTTCCCTAGACTTTATACTAGATGTGTTCACAAGGGTAAAAAGTGTCAGTGTAGCTGCAATTCACATTGCCATATATGAGTAATTCTATGATCTTTTGATTCTTTGAATTATCTGCCTAGAACCTATACTTCAATAATATGAAGGTATTACTAGCCAATATTACTGTAATGATGTTATTTACTACAAAGAATAATGCTGCTAGTTTTGAGGAGCATTTGGCCAATCTAGGTGCAGACAGTGTTGGCAATTAATTTCATCAAACATTTGGACAGAAAAGTAAACTGTTTATCATTGTATTTTTAAAGTTAGAATAGAGTTAAAATCTCCTTTTTAGTTTGTTTTTGTTTTCTGTTTTAAGTTGTAGATATTCTTCTTACATAGGTATTCTTTGAAAACTGGCATGGGAGAATCTGGAATTGACAACCATGTTTAGCATTACCCACCATATTTTATTCCTGACGGAAGGCCACAAAAGATTGGATAGAGATTTGATAATGTATAAATACATATACCGTAGAATGTTTTTCCAGCTCTTGGCATCTCTTCCTTGAGCAATTTTAATAACCTCCTAGCTGTATTCTTTGTATTCTTATTCCTCCAATTATTTACTCATTCAATGAATATTTATTATCCTCCAAGGTGCTTGCTTCCAAACATCTTTTTAAAATGCCTATCTGATCATGTCACTTCTCTGCATGATTCTTTATCATCTTTAGGATGTAGTCCAGAGAGTATAACAGAAGGCTTTAGACCTACCTGTCCACCCCATCTGCTATTGTAAACACGTAATGGTTGGAGCATATCAAACAACTTGTCTACCTCAACCACTTTATTTTTCTATTTTTTAAATTGTCATACACTTCCTTTTTCTACCTTATAAACACTCTTATTGTATTTTAAATCTCAGATTAAAACCTTCTTTTCTTTCCTTTCCTGCTTGTTCACATAGCATTTTGTATGTAACTCTATTCAGACTTTATAATTGTTCAATTTGTATATATTTTTTAATAAAGAAATACTCATGAACAACTTACTACCCAAAAGATTTAAATAGCAAATATAAGCCAGGATAATCACTGAGGGACTTACTAGGGCATCCGTTAATAATGTGGAAGTTCTAAATGTCCTCACATAAATCATTTGGGCTCCAAAAAATCTTGCAACTATTGTGCAGCAACAGTGCAATTCCCTTTGACAAATGGAATCATTCACCTCAGACTTCTACTATGAGTAACAGTTCAATAGCATAAGAAGACTAAATTGGCAGATTAACATTCTCAGATTTCAATTTTTGGGGGGACCATGGATATGTTCTCTGATAAAAATGTTCCTCTCTTAGGAAGTAGGCACTAGGAACTCTAAATTAACCAAGTTCATGGATTTAGGAAACGAAACAAAAATTCTGTAAATTCACTGTAAGATGAGTGGGGTCACTCCTACATCAACCCTGAATATGTGGATTCATATATGCTTACTATGTGGAATTTATCATATATTTGTCACTCTTTTAAAGAATATTCCACATTCTTTAAATAGAATCCCAATATTACATGGTGGTATCTCTCAGCTGGTACTAGAACTTTTCCTTCAGTAGGCCATTTCACCATTGTAGAAAGTCAATTGCCTTTGGATGATGGGACACATGGTAGATCAACAAATGCCAAAGGTCTTAAGCTTCTTGCCTACTTCCATTGTAAAATGATGTTGTCCACCATTGTGAAAGAGTGGAGAGTACTACTGAGCATCATTCTGTGGCAGAGATTAAGTCATTCTGTCAGGGTAAGATGGGGCTGATGGAAAAATCACGCACAAGAAATACAAATTTGCATTCAGAATACATACCTATCTCTATAAGGACAGATTCCTATTCTCTGCAGTATGGAAAAGGTCCAATGTAATCAATCTATCACTAGGTGGCTGGCTGATTCCTCCTCTTCCCTCATCATTCCTGGGAAAAGTGCCATAGCAGTGCTTAGAGTTGACCTATGTTATTGGCAATTTGGATACTCAGCAGGTGTAGCAGTCAGATCAGCTATGGTGGAGGGGGATTGCATGTTGTTGAACCTACATGAAGCCTTACTGGCTGCCAAAATGGACACTTTGTTCATAAGTCCATTAAGTAAACATTGAGCTGACTGAGAAAAGAAGTTTACTGACAACCCCAGGATAAAGTCCTCTTGTTCACCTGGTTATTTACAGCCTGAGTCACAGTGAATGCAACCTGTGAGCCTTTTTATGGTGTACAAATATATACTTATTATATTTCCATTCTAAGAGGAATATGTACATACTCCTTCCTTCGACTTCCCAGGCACTAATTTTCCAATCTTATTCAGTAACTATGGAGATGCAAATCAGGTTTAACTCTTCAGATCTAGGATTTATCTGATTACATAGATCAAATAACATCTTAGAAGGCTACTCATTTATTTTTCTTCCTATAGGCCCTGTGAAAAATTAGTCACTGTCACATATTCCTGAATGTAAAAACACTTTGATTACTACTCTATCTTTGTGGATTATTGCAGTAATGGCAGCCACCTGGCCAGGAGTGATTAAGTGCCACTGTCTGGTATTTGCCACTTAAGGATCATATTATTCTCAGTAAAATATGGAACTCAAATTTGTAATGATGAAAGGTAAGCCCCATTTATACCTAGATTGAAGCAACTACAGAAGACAACCAACTACCATAGAGGTTTACGAAAGATGCTGGTATTCCCTTCATGAAAATTTTTCATAATGCCTTAGTAAAGACAGTTTTCTCCAAACTCTCTGAGAGGTAGGTCTATTCCAACATTCCTACTGTCCTGTGTATTCTAATTTCTTTCTCTGTTTTATACTAGAGAAGTTCTGGTCTCTCAGTCTTGTTCAGTATACCGAGAAAACGTATAGATTCACTCCCAGATCCTGAATCCCTGGTCTAACACAGTGAAGATCTAACTTCCACCAATGTTCCCCAGATTCCTCCCGGAGCTGGATATAATTTTTTCTCTGCTTCTCCTCCAATCACTTTTTAACTCTGAGCTGCACCAAATCCCTGTTCTTCAGTGACTAAAAGTGTTATGAAACTTTAGCCCTAACCTGGGAAAAGGAAGAAAAGGAGGGAGAGGAAGAGGAGGAGGAGGAGGGAGAAGAGTTGTCTCTAAAGGAGAAAATCTCTATCAAACATGTCAAAGGTGGGGGACCTAAGAAGCTGACAGCATTGTTAAGAGCGAGGAGCTGGAACAAGAAGGAGTGAGATCCATCTTAAAGACAAGAGTCCTGTGAGAAAGAACAAACCCATACTCAGACCTAAGAAACCAGATTCCAAGAAATAAGGAGCCAGGAACTGTCTGACTGCGGTGATCAAGAGAGGGCCTGTGAGACCACCATGCAGAGTGGGCCTTCCTTCGGCTGTGTTGTGGTCATGAGGTGTACCTCTACCTTGCCCCTTCCATCTGAGTCTAAATAGAATGGGAGTGTGGTGGAGAAAGTGACAAAAGATCCTCTCATCAGAACTCTCCCATGTGAGGCGGCCCTGGTGAGAAGAGCCTGACTTCAGGGAAACAATAAAGTTTGCTGTGTCAGGAGTTTTCCTGCTCTTCTTCCCTGAAGCCATCCTCCTCGCCAGCTGCAAAAGCCCATGTGCAGAGGACAGCTGTGAATCAGCACACCTGGTCCTGAGATCCCATCTGCCACCCTGCCCCCAGTTCTGATCTGAGGCTGCTGTGTTCCAGCCAGACTTCAGCTGGGTTCTGCTCTTATCTTCCACCTTCCTACTTTTTGGCACCCTAAGCCCCAACTTTGAGGGAAGAACCAAATGTCTCAGCTTCTTGCCCAGCCTCAACCTTTGCCCTCTGCTAAGCTGTGTATCAGGCCTGGCTAGAAGGAGGAAACAATGACAACAAAAACAAATGTAGGTAGTTAAGTCATTTTGTGGTACAGGAAGCAATAGAGGGTAGCACACTTCGGGCCGGGGTGAAATAGTATCTTCTTGTGAAATACTTGCCCTGGGTAAGATCATTAAAATGTCTTCATGCAATACAGTATATGGTTAGTTTTCTACATAACATGGAGGGATTGCTTCTGCTGGCAAAGGAGATTGAGGAGGATTTGCAGTTCAAAGTTCTCGACTTCATTTGTATCTGTTGAAATGTTCCCATCTTAAATATCAGGGTCACCATTTATTCCCAATCAATATCTTAACTTTAGCATAAGACCCTTAGCAAAGGCAGTGGACACACACACACATACATACATACACATACATATATGTATATAGTATGTGAGGGAGAGAGAGAGATTCTGAACGAGAGAGAGAGAGAGAGAGATTGTGAATATTGATTCAGAACAATGCACAATATATTACTGTTAACTTAATCTTTTCATAGGGAAAAGAGTAGAATGGTATTTTGATTTACAATAAAAAATAAAACTGGGAGGGAAAATCTTTTCGAAGAGTGGAAGATGGAGGCAGAAGTGGTTTGTGTTATTAGGGAAATGGTCTTGTAAGAAGTTAATGACGAATTACTTGTATTATATGCCCCTTTCCTATTCCTTATTCCAGAGAGAGATTTTTGCTGGTTATGAACATGAATTGGCATTTCATATCTATATCACAAACAAGTCTTCACATCTGTCATATGTCAAACTCTTATGGTAATTTCTACAATTCATATGATATGTGTGAAGTCAATTCTGTCACCACTTTACTTTTTTACTTTGGGATTCTGCATCTTAAAATAGTTTGCTATCACCAAGTTACACGTATTTTATCTCCCAAAATATTTTAATGCTACCATATATTCACACGGTGCTACTTTTATTTGTACTTTCTCTTTAATCTATATCCATCTAACTGTCATCTGTCTACCTCTCTTTTTCAGCCTATGTGAGCAGTAGTTGGTCTAACTTCATGTCAACACTAATGTATAAATAACATTAATTTAATGACTTCCCTAAATTTTTAATAATTTGAAATTTCACTTTTATAATTAATTAAATTTCTATAAACTAGTGGGCCTAATTCCAAACTCAATTATGTTCTATGTATCTGGTTTTTTTTTTTTTCACTAATACTTTTAGTTCCTGTATACAATTGTAGTACGTTTAAAAGCCTGAAAGACCAACCCTATCTCTTATCATTTTATCATGATAAAAGTATGCTTTTTGACATCTCCAACATAAATTATCCCAGGATGTTCTTGATTTTTTAAAACATTTTATTGGGACTTTGAATTAAACTGAACATTAAAATTCATTGGGGGGGGAGGGGATAATTGACATCCCTAACTGTATCTTAACTCTAATCCTAAATAACAATAGTGACTATTTGCAACCAGAAATGTGCTATGTCTTTCTATTTATGCTAATCTCTTTCATTAAAGGGTCCTTACTTTTATGACAGACACGTCCTATTTATAATTAAGTTATTCCTGAATTGGCCAAGATTTTAGTTTTACTCCGAATGGCTCAGTTTTTCCAGTTCCATTTTCCAGTGTAGCTGGTATCCAGGGAGGATTTGATTCATTTACGTTGGCCTTTTTGTTTCCACCGACATCCCTAAATGAGTGTATTTTCTATGCAGAAAATCATATTAATTGAAGTAAGTGACTTTTTTTCTTCTCCAGTGTTTAATACTATTTATTATCTTGCTATTTTTATACTCTTCGTTGCAATTTAAAAAGGTACTTGTAATAGGAATTTTTGTTATATTTCTCCTCATTTGAATTTGGTCAGAATGTATGCACTTCAATCTTTGTCTATCTACCTATCTGTCATTTTAGCATTACATTTTTATTTTATTAAATTTCTAGTAGAAAATGTTTTTGATATTAGGATATATATAAAATTCCCTTTTTTAGCTAGTAAAATAAATTGTGGCTACATATGTCAAACGTTTAATTTCTTTTGGCCTCTGATTGAAATCATTATATGCTTCAGTTTCTCCAAATCTGTTAAAGTATTAGAATAGCTGAACATTTGCTGAAATTAAACTACCTTTGCATTCCTAAAATAAATCCTGCTTGACATAGTAATCCTTAAATATACTTATAGATTTGTTGATTGGAGGTCTATTCAGATTTTTTATTCTGTTCATGTCTGTGTTTGGCATATACATTTGAGTTTTTGTGTTATCCTTGTAATAATTTGGCATCAGGTTAGGATAGACATATAAAACAAATTGGAAGGGATTTTCATTATATTTTATGACTAGCAACACTTTATAAATTAGTGACATTTTATATGTTCAGGCACAGATTTGCAAAACAATATATAGCAAGTGTGTACTCTTTGCAGGAATCATGTTAGGCTGTCTGATGAAGAAATTTAATATCTTAAAGGAAACCACTGATGCTATTATTACATCCAGTATTAGAGATAAGGCAATTGAGGAATACAGAAGATCTGTTATGTGTAATCTGTACAGATGAGAAATCAGTACCCAAACTGACATTGCTGCCTCAAGCTTTCTTCATTCCCATTTACCCCATCCAAAGAAATTATTTTTCAAAAATATAAAATATTCATTTATAATCTATAACCTAAAAGACACAGTGTAAAAATAATAACTAAATTATTGCTCATGTATCCATTACTTGTTTAAGAAATGGAATAACAATGACTCTGAAAGTCTCTTTGTGTTCCTCTTTTATGTCTTCCCATCTTCTCTCCACAGATATTTATCTTCCTGAATGTATAGCTAATTAGCCTTACAATTAATCTTATACTTTACAGTTATATCTGCTATTTATTTTTTCTTAAATATTTATCAACTTGTTTGTCAATTTTGACTTTTGTGTTAATGGAGTCAAGAAGTAGGTTTCTTGTCCCCGCCCACACCCCGCCCCTCTTTGGTTTCAATACTGCTCAGTAATTGATTATACTACAATTTGTTAATCCATTCTTCTATTGATAACCACTTGGATGTTAACAGTTCTTTGCTGAGGAAAACAATGCCATTTTGAATATTCTTATACATGTCTCCTGGGGCACATATGTAAACTTTGTCTAGGCGTTTTATTGCTGGGTTACTGGATATGAACATTGCCACATTTGCTAGGTGATGCCAAACTATTTTCCAAAGTAGTTGTACCTGTTGACATTACAGCAGAATGTAAGGGTTTGGACTGATTCACATTCTTCCAAATGCTGGTATTTTTAAAATTGTAACAATTTAAACTATTTAACCTGTAACAATTACTGGATATAAAACTACTTTGTTTTTCACTTCCCTAATGATATTGAACATTTTTTCCACATATATGTTGTGGAACTCTTTTTTTGACAATTGCAATTCCTTTTTTGACAATTGTCCATTTTTCTCTTCAGATAATTTGTTTTATTTAGAGGTAGGATTATGTATATATTCCAAATGTTAATTCTTTGTGATTTTTTTGTTTGAAATGATTTATCTTGATTGAAGTCATTTTTTATTATTTCTCTATATGTTATTATAAATTATTATAATTATCATTGGTATTGTTATATGCTGGATATTATGTATAAAAGGGCCAGACCTGAGGTCCATTTTATTTCCCCATAAAGACTACACATCCTTTCTACTATCAGATACACACAATAGAAGCTGATCGTCTCAATCTAACAAAAAAAATTGACCTTTGTAGAGCTGGGTGGCAGCTTATTTATTTAACTCACTTTTAGTTACAAATGTTTTGAGGGCAAGATGCACTCTGTGTTTATTTTAGGCCCTTCTGTCTTTCTTGTAAGATTCATGAGATTTTATGAGATTCGCCACCTTCAAAGTTAAACACCCCAGCTTCCCTCAAAACTTCAGTATTCATCAAAAATCCCAGGGCAAAAAAAAAGAGGAAAGAGATTGCTTATGATTTGAGAATCTCCTGGGATTTAAATCCATTTCTGTTGACATGGCAATGAAAAGCTCTGGCCTGTTTCTGTTTCCCCTGAAAGGTCTTTTTTTCCTAGGGTCATGTTTAATGTCCTACTTACCATTTACTCTATTTATATATCCCAGTTTAGGGATTGATGCCTTCACATGGATTAGGAACTCAACACCTCAATGCATGTTTGGACTAAGGAACAAAGGATATCAAAGGAAGCGATGTTACAGCCACAGGGCATTATATTCCTGATTCCAATCTGTAAAGTTGAACCATAAAGTTGCTCTAATCATGATTCTCTTCACATCTATAGTAAAAAGTCCATTTTTACACAGACAGATATAAAGTTTTCTAGCTTCCAGATGCTGAAGCTTCCTGAAGGTCTTTAAATGCTGCTGACAAAAGTTATGAAACTAAGTGAGGAGAGAAAAGGACAAGAAGAAACTAAGTGGTTGGTCTGCCTGTTCTAGGCCAATTCCCATGGCAGGGGTGGTATTTGAGCTTCTCAAAATTCTTCTGCACAAGAGAGCCTCTGTCTTTCCTTCCACTTCTTTTCATTCCACAATAACATCTTGAACAAAACAGGACTCTACATGAGATAATCCTGATAGACTCATAGCTCCACACATTTAAAGTCTGTGCTTAATAAAACATTTTTATGTGGGGCTCATTGCACTGAGAGCGAGTGTGTGAATGTCCATGTTTGCCAAAACACAGTAGAAGTTTATAACATTATATATATTTTTGTTTTGGCCAAGTTGTAAAATGCCATTGGTTTATGAAAAGCCTCAGGATTATATGCAATAAAGTTGCATTAATTGGAATATGTAAACCATTTGAAACTAATGACAGGTACACAACTACACAGAACCACATGAAAGCAGCCGGAAAAAAATCATATGTGTTTACAGCTATCTGGAGATAGCTGAATTTTAAAATGTTTTATACTCTTTTGGGAAAAAAAAATGCATGCCCCACCCCCACCACCACACATAAAACAGTGGTATTGTTTTGAGACTAAGAGAATACAGATACTTATTCAACTCACAAAGCTGCAAAGGTAGAATTGTGCTTATAGTACATCCAAGAAATCTAAACTGAGGTCCTCAGTAGGATTTCCTGAGGACATTAAAAACACGTTAATTGATTAATGAATTAATCCAGTAGATCTGAGAGTTTTGAAGGTTTGGGCACAGGTTGGTTATTTGTTATTTATGCTTAAACATATGTACATAAGTATAAGGTTTACATATATATATATGTGTGTGCATGTATATGTATATATATAGTTTGAATTGTCACCACATATATAAAAGCTATAACTCAAATCCTAGTTTTTCTGATGGGACAATGGACTCCCCTAGCACTGTCATGAGTTTTCTCAGGTTATATGGTAGTGAGAGTCATGTTGACAGTCTCCATATTTGTCATATGTCACACTGTTATGGTAATTTTTACAATTCATCTGATATGCGGGAACTCAATTCTGTCACCACTTTACTTTCTTACTTTGGGATTCTGCATCTTGGGGAATGCTAATCTCTTATTTCCCTGAAATAATAGTGTGCTTTCTCATATGCATTTATTATTTCTTCCAGATAATATAATTAAGTATATGTGAGAAATATAATAGAATTTTAAATGTCTTAAACAGGGGAGGTTTAACGTATAGAACTGGCAGCCCAGGTTTGGAGAGCTGAAGGAGTAAAAGGGAACACCGAAATATCTCAAACTAATCCTCGGTTAGAGAACGTAAGGGGCAGAGTTGGGTTACCAAACCTGGAGGTACATAGGAGTGACCCATTGGATTTGGTGCCCACAACTCTCAAGACCTGGCCTCATCTGACACCCCAATAAGGCAAGGAGTGATCGTGAAAGGGCTCCATAGTTTATGCTTAGGTCTCTGAGGAGAAAGAATCTTCTTATTGCCACCAAGCACCTCTAGGAGGTTGTGATGAGGGTAGTTTTAAAAGTTCTAAAAGGAAATGAGGTCTGGAGCCAAGCGGAATACTTCAGTTTCTCTAGACTCCAGCAAGAGTGCCTCAAGGAAGTGACTGTACCATTAACCAACCACTTCTTGACTGTTTATTAACTGGAGTACAGTACAATAGTATGGAACTTATTCTATGCATGCAGGAAAGTACACATGTATGTCTTACTCATTCCGTACCTATGCTGTAGTCCTCCCGTTCACATTAATACTGTAAATACACAATAAAACTTCACAATCACGATTTTCAGCTCATCACAGGCTTTAATAAGTTTATGATTCTTTTGTAAATCTGTATTTTTGAGAATAATTAAACTTGCTTTATAAAATAGTATTTCAATACAGTAAAATGATTTTTAGAAAAGTAGAAATACTTTTAGTCACATGATAGAATAAAAATGCAGCAGCAGCACTTTTATTTTTGCTGTTAGTGTGTTTTTATTCTTACTTTCAAATTCAAAGAACTGCTTAGGCTCATTGTATATATTTTATCACAAAACTAGTCGTATGTGGTGTATTCTTAATACTTTTGTAAGTAATAATTTTAGTTATAATTGTAAACATTAACAGTGATTGAAAAATATTAGCCAGGAAGTGATCTCCAGAAGTCCCACATTCCTGATACAACCACCATTAATATTGTTATGCCTAGTCTCTCACGTATCTCTTTGGGGAAATAAGCTTTTATATATATATATATTTAGTTATGAGTATAGAATCTTTTTAAGCATATTTTTTTGTGTGTGGGTGTGTGGAAGTGGCTAACCTTTCCCATTGATCCATGGCATCCCTTCTCCCTGTGATTAATGGTAACCTGGTGTATATCCATACACAATTTTTCCACAGTTTAATAGTATGCTGATTTGTGCAGAGTCTTCCTCATTGTTTAGTTAGGATTGTATACTTCTACAAATCTATAGCTAGTTTAGAACCATAAAACAATTTATTCCACCATTTCTTTAGCAAAAGAAAATTGCATATCTTGTTTTTTTATCCCTCTCCATATATTAAACATATTTTATATTATTTTGACTCTGTACACTTTGTTTTTGAGGCTTAGATTTCATGGATGAGATTCCTGGATTTTAAATATAGGTACATTCTTAATTTTAATACATATCACCAGATAGCTTTCTCAAATGTCTATATCAATTGTTTCTCCTCCAACAGGGTATAAGAGAACCCATTTTTGCAATCACTTTCAATAGTAGATGCTATCACTCTTAATTTTTGTGGATCAGTAGGGTTTAACAGTTCTTTCATTGTCGTTTTAATTTGCATTTCCTTTTCCACTAGTGGGATTAAACATTTTTGTAAATGTTTACCAACCATTGGATTTTCTCCTTTTTTGGAGTGTATATTCACATCTTCTCTTTTTCATGAAATTTTTATCAATTTAACACAAATTTGTTAGCATACTTTCTATATTATAGACATTAATTTTATCTTGTTTCAAATATTTTTGCCAACCCAATGTTTGTGTATTGAAATTGTCTACGGTCTTTACTTATCTACCTATCTATCTAGATCTCTGTCTTTATGCATATATGACTATATAACTGTAAACACACATATACACATACATTTTTATCTAAATTGATACTTTATTTTAGAGCAGTTATAAGTTTACAGAAAATGAAGAGTTCCTATATATTCCTTCTCCCGATTTCTTAGTTTCATCTATTATTAACATATTATACTGATGAGATACATTTGTTGCAGTTGGTTAACTAATATTAACACATGAATGTCTACTGCTTACATTAAGGCTCATGATCATGTTGTACATTCTATGGGTTTTAACAAACGCATAATGTCATATATCCGCCATTAATTATATCAGCATATAGAATACTCTTGCTGTCCTAAAAATCCCCTGTGCTTGACCTACTCATCCCTCTCCTCAGCTTCTGATCCTGATCCCAGCACCCTGCCAATCCCTGACAACCATGGTCTTTTACTGTCCCATGAATTTGCCTTTTCCAGAATGTCATGTAGTTGTAATCATATAGTACACGATCTTTTCAAACTCGTTTTTTACACTTTGATTCATTCACCTGCTCAAAAACATTAACTCATTTATCAATAGGCATTTAAATTTCCCATCTTTTTATGGCTTGATAACTCATTTATTTTTATTAGTAAATAACATTACATGAATGTACCACAGTTTGATTATCCATTCACATATTGAATGACATCTTGGATGCCTCTAATTTTTGCCAGTTATGAATAAAGCTGCTCTAAATATTAAGGTGTGGATTTTTGAACCAAAGTGTAAAATATCCCTGGTAAAAGAAGTCGGAGAACCATTACACCATTTCTGCTCTCTCTGCCTCCACTTTATGTTGCCTAACCTGTATATTCTATTCAGTAGCTGCAATGATTTTTTTAAAACAGCAAGTCAGGTTATGTTGTTGCCATGATCAACTATGTTGTTTCCATCATACTTGTAATATAATACTAAGACATTACTATTACCCTCAAGACTCTGCTTGATCTGAGTTTCAAATTTTTCTTATAACTCATCATGTATCACTGAGGGGGAGACACTGTCAAAAGCACATGTTATCAAGCAAAAAGCTCATACTCCAAAATACATAAAGGACTCCTACAATTCAATATGAATAAAAACAATTCAATAGAAAAAAATGGTAGGAAATTTTTAACAGGCTCTTCAGAAAAATTTTGTTTATCCAAATAATCAATACAAATAGAGAAAAAGATATTCTCTCTCTCTCTCTTTTTTTTTTTTTTTTTTTGTTGAGATAGAGTCTTGCTCTTGTTATCCAGGCTGGAGTGCAGTGGTGAGATCTTGGCTCACTGCAACCTCTGCCTCCTGGGTTCAAGCAATTCTCCTGCCTCAGCCTCCCAAGCAGCTGGGATTATAGCTACCCACCACCATGCCCAGCTATTTTTTTTTTTTTTGTAATTTTAGTTGACATGGGGTTTCACCATTCTCTATTTCTTTAAAGTAGGAATTTAAATAAAAACAAGATAGAATCACATACCTACCAGAAAGTCTAAAAGAAAAAGATTGACCACACCAAGTTTTCAGAAGGAAATGGAACATTAGAACCCTTATATACTGCTGGCAAGAATATAGATTAGCACAACTCTCTTGTTAAAATTTTAGGCATTGTTTATTAAGTTTGGATATATCAATGCCCTAAAAGCCAATGTTTCCACATCTATGTGTATTTCTAATAAATTCCATATATTATATATGCATATACATATGTGTGTTTATGCACCTAAATACTTGTGAAAGAAAAATTTTATCAGCATAGAATGAATAAATACATTGTAGTATTCATCCATTCCATGGAATACTATACAACAATAAAAATAAATTAAAGCTGTGTATGACAACATGGATAGATTTTCTCCGATACAATGTCAAGCAAATGAGTCCATAAACAGAGAAACACATATGTCCTATTTTTGTCACTGTAAACTTCAAGAAGAAGCAAATCTTAGGTATGAGACAGTAGTACAAGGTAGATAAGAAAATGTAGATAGAAATTAGAGGGGTTACAAGAAGGATTCTGGGATATGGGTAATGGTCTTTCTTGACTTGGGTGATGTTTTATTGGTATGTTCATCTTATGATAGTTTATCAAACTTTACAATTACGATTTTGTACATTTTATGTATATATGTGTAATAAAAAGTTAAAAAACAAAATAATAAATTAGGAGAAAATCAATGTAATCACTAAAATCTAACCTATGAACAAATACATTGTCAAAAGTATTCTAAAAACAGTAATTTTAAATAAATGACCTTTAAATAAATTGCATATATATGTGTCTCTTTCCTTTTTTAATACCTGATACTTTGAATATAATAATTGTATATTATATTTTATATTGTTTTCAATAGACTACTAACCACAGATACACTTTTTTACACTATTACTTCTTTCAATATTAAAAATGGATGCTATTAATGATTACTCACTTTCTTTTTTTTATCATTATAATTTGAATTCTAGGGTACATGTGCGCAATGTGCAGGTTTGTTACATAGGTATACATGTGCCATGTTGGTATGCTGTACCCATTAACTCATCATTTACATTATGTATATCCCTAATGCTATCCCTTCCCACTCCCCGCACCCTATTCCTATTCAACATAGTGTTGAAAGTTCTGGTTAGGGCAATCAGGCAGGAGAAAGAAATAAAGGGTATTCAGTTAGGAAAAGAAGAAGTCAAATTGTCCCTCTTTGCAGATGACATGATTGTATATTTAGAAAACCCCATCATCTCAGCCCCAAATTTCCTTAAGCTGATAAGCATCTTCAGCAAAGTCTCAGGATACAAAATCAATGTGCAAAAATCACAAGCATTCCTATACACCAAGAACAGACAAACAGAGAGCCAAATCATGAGTGAACTCCCATTCACAATTGCTTCAAAGAGAATAAAATACCTAGGAATCCAACTTACAAGGGATGTGAAGGACCTCTTCAAGGAGAACTACAAGCCACTACTCAATGAAATAAAAGAGAACACAAACAAATGGAAGAACATTCCATGCTCATGGATAGGAAGAATCAATATCGTGAAAATGGCCATACTGCCCAAGGTAATTTATAGATTCAATGCCATCCCCATCAAGCTACCAATGAGTTTCTTCACAGAATTGGAAAAAACTGCTTTAAAGTTCATATGGAACCAAAAAGGAGCCTGCATTGGCAAGACAATTGAAGCAAAAAGAACAAAGCTGGAGGCATTCATGCTACCTGACTTCAAACTATACTACAAGGCTACAGTAACCAAAATAGCCTGGTACTGGTACAAAAACAGAGATATAGACCAATGGAACAGAACAGAGCCCTCAGAAATAATACCACACATCTACAGCCATCTGATCTTTGACAAACCTGACAAAAACAAGAAATGGGAAAAGGATTCCCTATTTAATAAATGGTCCTGGGAAAACTGGCTAGCCATATGTAGAAAGCTGAAACTGGCTCCCTTCCTTACACCTTATACAAAAGTTAATTCCAGATAGATTAAAGAAAATGTTAGACCTAAAACCATAAAAACCCTAGAAGAAAACCTAGACAATACCATTCAGAACATAGGCATGGGCAAGGACTTCATGTCTAAAACACCAAAAGCAATGGCAACAAAAGCCAAAATTGACAAATGGGATCTAATTAAACTAAAGAGCTTCTGCACAGCAAAAAAAAACTACCATCAGAGTGAACAGGCAACCTACAGAACGGGAGAAAATTTTTGCAACATACTCATCTGACAAAGGGCTAATATCCAGAGTCTACAAAGAACTCAAACAAACTTACAAGAAAAAAAACAAACAACCCTATCAAAAAGTGGGCAAAGGATATGAACAGACACTTCTCAAAAGAAGACATTTATGCAGCCAACAGACATATGAAAAAATGCTCATCATCACTGGCCATCAGAGAAATGCAAATCAAAACCACAATGAGATAGCATCTCACACCAGTTAGAATGGCAATCATTAAAAAGTCAGGAAACAACAGGTGCTGGAGAGGATGTGGAGAAATAGGAACACTTTTACACTGCTGGTGGGACTTTAAACTAGTTCAACCATTGTGGAAGACAGTGTGGTGATTCCTCAAGGATCCAGAACTAGAAATACCATTTGACCCAGCCATCCCATTACTGGGTAGATACCCAAAGGATTATAAATCATGCTGCTATAAAGACACATGCACACGTATGTTTATTGCGGCACTATTCACAATAGCAAAGACTTGGAACCAACCCAAATGTCCATCAATGACAGACTGGATTAAGAAAATGTGGCACATATACACCATGGAATACTATGCAGCCATAAAAAAGATGAGTTCATGTCCTTTGTAGGGACATGGATGAAGCTGGAAACCATCATTCTCAGAAAACTATTGCAAGGACAAAAAAAACCAAATACCTCATGTTTGCACTCGTAGGTGGGAATTGAACAATGAGAACACTAGGACACAGGAAGGGGAATGATTACTCACTTTCTAAAGCTTTAGTGAAATTGTTGGAAGGTAGTTCTGGAATTAAGGTATTTATGATAATCAGGTATTTGTATTTCTTTTCGAACATATGGTCTCAATCGTATTTTTTTTTATCTCTGATGTTTCTTGCCTTGATTATTTCTGATTACAATATTTTTTTCCACCAAATTGTTGAAAGGATTAAGAAAAGAAGCTTTCTACAGTGCCTGATATATAACATTCAATAGAATGTAAATACCTTTTTATTCTTGCCCATCTCATTCTTGACAGGAAAGAGAGTTGCTAGTTCTTAAAAACCACATGGCCAAGATATTGGGCTATATTTTAATTTCAATCAAAATTCAATTATCTGTAGCTTGAATTATTTCACACAAGCACATACATTTGCACAAAAGACCTGAGGTCAAAATGGAAAGAGAATGGTTTTGTAGAGCATTTGTTCCTACAAAGAGCTCAAAATACAAGCAGGCTGAAAATAAACAGTCCTTGTAATCATCAAGAACCACCACATCAAATCAATATGCCATTTCAAGTCTCCTTTAGAAGAAAAATTGTTAAATGAAGTTCAGAAATTCCACATTTATGACAACATTGACAACAGCAATTGGTCACTAAATCTCAAACAGCAAATGATTAGGTAGCTGTTGATTTCAAAGAGACCTATTTTGGTCTCCACAATGTATTGAAAGCCACAGGGAAATCGCTCTCATATCAAGTTTGTTTTGCAGAAGGCCTTTATTTCTACCCTTTCTTGGGCTTTGGGGAGCAAATCTTATTTTAAAATCCAAGTCAGCAACTCAGCAAAAGGCAAGATGTCAGCAGTTCCTGATACACCCGAAGAAGAGTGAAGCAAGTTGGGGAAACTCTCTCAGGGTTTCATTTTCCAGTTTGCCTTAGATAATTCTTAAAAGTTTGATGCTTACTTGAGATTTATCTGAGGGACCTCTAGAGACTCCAAGATCTCTCTGGAAACTGCTGTCTGCAGGATGTTTACTATTTTCTTCTTTCTCAACACAAATAACATCACAATATATATTTTTTCCTCTCAAGCAAGTTTGGTTGTGCTTTTCTTTACAGGTAGACCCTGGCTGAGTGAGAAAACATTTTAACAGAGTGAAACTGGAAACAGTGTGTGAATTTTAAATAATTTAATAAATGTGCTTTGCAAAACAAGCTATAAGTTAGAAAGACAACGTTTCTAATTGCCTTCTGATTATTGTATTCTTATTTATACAATAAGAATACAATATGATTATTGTATTACTATTTATACAATAAGAATACAATATTATATTATATTCTGGAGCCTTTTACTGAGATAAAACAATAGCTAGACAGGAAAAATGGAAGTAAGCAATATTCTGTATAGTGTTACGAAAATATTTTATTCTTGGACCTTTTTTCTTTTTTTGAGAGGGAGTCTCGGTCTGTTGCCCAGGCTAGACTGCAATGGGGTGATCTTGGCTCACCACAACCTCCGCCTCCAGGGTTCAAGCGATTCTCCTGCCCCAGCCTCCTGCGTAGCTAGGACTACACTACAGGTGTGCATCATCATGCCTAATTTTAATGTTTTTAGTAGAGATGGGGTTTCACCATGATCTCCAGGCTGGTCTCGAACTCCTCACCTCAGGTGATCCGCCGGCCTTGGTCTCCCAAAGTGCTGGGATTACAGGCATGAGACACCACCCCTGGCCTTATTCTTGGACTTTTTAATATACTCCTGTTATTTGCTTTCAGATATGGGCACATTTTGAGTAGGGTCCTATGACCCAGTAAAAAGACAACTGGACACAAAATATCATTAGTTTTTATTCTTAGTTCGTAACTAATATTTTTCCTGAAATAAGAACCACCAAAATGTTTTGACCTCTCTTCGCCTCATCACCTGCACAGGCTAGAATAAACTTAGCCCTAGAAATATAGATGATTTTGACTCTATATCCTATATGATGTAAGAGTAACTATCTTAACATGTAGTCTGCATCTATGTAGCTTTTGTTGAATAATAAAACACAACAAAACTGGTGGCTTAAAACACATGTATTTTCTTCTTCTCACAAGCCTGTGGGTTGGGTGACTAATTCTCCTGGTCCTGGCCACTTGGCTGATTTCTCCTGATTTGTCTGTGGTCAGGTGAGCTGATGAATGAACGATGTAAATTGGCCTCCCTCACACGTCTGGTGGTTGAGAGGCTGATAGCCAGGGAGACTTTGTTCTCCTCCTTGTAGCCTTTTAGTTTCTAGCAGGTTAGTGTATACTTCTTTCATGGTATCCTCAGAATACAGGAAAAAGAGTGCAAAATGAGCAAGTACTTTTCATGTATCTGCAAGCCACATGTTCAAGTAGAGGTGTCAATGAATTGGAGGGCATTACTGCAGATATCAACTCAATAACCTCTTTGCTTCAGTTCATAGATAATAAAGCTAAAATCCAAAATTCCCACACAATTTGGAAGACCCAGTTTCACGATATCTCTATCTCTTTCCAAATTCCTCCTGTTCTAAGTTAACTAGTCCCTATTCAACACTACAAAACCTCTCATTTCTTTTGTAACAGTTGTTTATATTTTATATGTTTGACTTCCTGACAAGATTCTAAGCTCTTTGAAGAAAAGGGACTCAATTTAGTATATAATAAGTAAACCACCAAGTAAATGAATGAACATGTAAAAGAATGGTAAACAACTTTTTCAAAAGTATTTATGTATGCTGAAGAGACATACATATGTTGTTATTCCATTTGTAGAGCCACTGCGTAGTTTAGAATTAACCTTATGCAAAGGAAGACCTGTCTCTTGCCTTCAGCTCCTGGGAGGTGATCTCTAGATCCTTGATACATCCTGCCTGATAAAACTACCTTTGTTTTTGGGGGGAACTTGGGGCACATTAGATAGTCAGTTTATGATGGGATCTGTTGTACCTCTGGGAAGAGTTGTAGACTAAAGTTCAGCCATATGGAAAGCCACTCGTGTGTGTAATCAAGACCCAGTGAAAACTCCAGACACTGTCTTGGGTGAGTGAGTTTCACTGCTCAACAATACCCAAGAACACTGGCACACATCATTGCTGGGAGGAGTTAATGTTGTCCCTGACTTCATGGGGAAAGAACAACTGGAAGCTCCATGTTTGAAAGTTTCCTGGACTCTGACCTAGGCAACTTTTTCTTTGGCTGATTTTAATCTGTATTGTTTCAGTGTGTCAAATCATACTGAGAGTATAACAGCTTTTGATACCTTCTGTGAGTCTTTTAGGCAAATTATTCAATATGAGGGTGGTCTTGAGGACCCCAGAATTCTGTGGTTGGTGTCAGAAATGAGCATGTTTTCTGGACTGTTCCTTAACTTTGCAGCTATAAATGTTAAGTCAGTACTACCCTAAGTATAGGTAACAATTCCCAGACTTTTTTCCAAACTTCTATCCTATTATCTGACAATAAATGTTCATTGATAATAAGGGTTTATGTCTAAATTAGGCTTTAAAGATACAGAATTGAAAGACAGATAAAGTCCATGATCTCACAGGTACTACATTTTAGTGGGATTGACAAGAATTAAACAATTTCAGAGTTAGAAATGTTATAAATTTAATAAAACAGAGTAATATGATAAAGATCAGTTTCTAGGGCCTCTGATAGGAGAGCAAATCTAGAAAGGGTCATTAGGAAATATAGGTCTGAAGATATGATATTTGTCTTGCAATTTAAAGACAGCTTGGAGCCAACCATGCCAATATGTAGGGCAAGAAATTTCAGGAGGAAAAATGTGGTTGGAAGAAGGCCAGTGTGGCTGTATCCTAGTGATAGGGGGCAGCGATCAGGGGACCAGATAAGAAATAGAAGGAGAAACCTAATCTTATAGGATAGTGTTCCTCAGAGTGTAGTTCCTGGGCTACAATCATCAGCATCACTTGGTAACTTACCATAAATGCAAATTCTCAAGCTGTCCTTGACTTACTGAATCACAAATTCTGGCAGTGTTGCCCAGCAATCTGTTTTTAGAAGCCCTTCAGGTAATTCTGATGCATGGCTCAAATGTGAGGTCCATGGCCATAGGTTCTGGAAGACCTGGTAAAAATATCATTTTATCTGAACTATAATAAAAACTGGTTGAACCATTAAATAATTTTAAGCAAAAAAAAAAAATAAGTCCTGATTTATGTCTTTAAATGTTGGCTTTGGTGTATGTAATTGCAGAGATGAATAAAAGTGCAGAGATGAATAAAAGTGAAGAGATGAATGCTGGTGCTGCTGTCGTCATCCAGGTGAGGGATGATAACTGATAAATGCTCACAGAGAATAGTGGAGGGAGATGAGATACACTTGTAGGGTGAAAGAAAATTAATTTGTCTTTATGTGAGAAAATTAAAAGAGCTCCTGCAATCCTAAAGTGCATTGTGAATCCATTAAAATGTATTATAAAAGTGTACCTAATTTTTATTTGATAATGGAATTTTTTTTCTTTTATTCCATTACAAACTTATAAAAAAAATCTCTCAGTAGGTTAGTCTCCATGGAAAAGAAACACAACTTGGAAAATACTGCGTTACAGGTAGGAGAGAAAAGATTAAATGCTTTCTAATTAATTAAGTCATAACTATATAATTTACTTTTCAAATGCAGTTTTCTAGATTATTCAGCAACTAGAACCAAGCTAACCAAGTGGTTTTTTAAAAATAAAAATCCCATTTCAGTGAATAGGTAAGTGGGTAAGTGTAATTTACTTTTCAAAGAATTCATAATTGCAGTTATTCGTTGCCCAAGTGGTCATTTTACAACATGTCACAGCATTATAATCAGATTAGAAAACATATATTTACTTAGCCATTTTAATAATTTATTGAGCAAGTCTCTCAAAAAAAGTAGAAAAAGCATTTGGCCCAGGAACTATCCAAAGTATAATTTTTTTTTTTTTTTTTTTTTTGAGACAGTGTCTTGCTCTGTCACTAGGCTGGAGTGCAGTGGCGTGATCTCAGCTCACTGCAAGCTCTGCCTCCTGGTTTACGTCATTCTCCTGCCTCAGCCTCCCGAGTAGCTGGGACTACAGGTGCCCGCCACCATGCCTGGCTAACGTTTTGTACTTTTAGTAGAGACGGGGTTTCACCGTGTTAGCCAGGATGGTCTCGATCTCCTGACCTCGTGATCCACCCGTTTCGGCCTCCCAAAGTGCTGGGATTACAGGTGTGAGCCTATGCGCCGGCCCAAAGTATAATTTTTTTTTTTTTTTTTTTTTTTTTTTTTAGCTTAGCTAAATATGGTTTTGAAATCATTTATCCTGTGAATGTTTAACACTACATTTCTCAGCATGGTACAGGGTAACTTAATGTTTTACTTTTAGGATAACTGTAACTAATACTCAGAATTTTTCTTTTTATGCTAAAGTTTCCAACAAAATGCATTCAATCTCTCCATCTCTTCATTCTGAACACAAAACATTTATAATTTATGACTTTGCTTTTTTATTTAATGCATATTACCTTATCTCCCAAAATGATTCAGAGGAGAATACTAAAATAAAATTTAGACCAAGGCCCTAGTTTTAACTAAACAGATCATTACCTGTGCTAGGCCTCACAGCCCACATTTACAAGATGGAGTCATGGGTTAAATGCTTTCCTAGGTCTCTTCCAATTCTAATGTGTTGATATTTTAGAAACATGTATATTCCCCCAAAGTCCAGTGATCCCTTGCAAATGGGACCAGGAAAAATGTAACCCAGCAAAGAAACTGCTTTGCAAATACTCCATAGACTATTTTAATCTTCTCTATTTCCATTTACTTGTTCCAAGGTTAGATAATAAAATGTTCTCTTAAAAGTTACATGTGTCTGCACAATCAAAATGCTCTCATATCATCCTGAAACTGCCAGCGTGTCCTACTTTGACAATCTGAGCCTATATAAGTCCCAGTTTCCCTTTGTCCAATCAACTGACAACAGGTTTATGAGACAATCAACAAGTCTGAAGTGCACTAGGCATTTTAGAGATTAACATGTTCTTTATATTCTCCAGAATTGTTGACGATACTTGTGTCTTTTAAAAGGAGCAATATTCACATAATCTCATACCTCTTGAAAGAAGCTGACCAACTTTCAATAGAGCACCAATAACTATTTACCTTAGAGGATCTGTTCTTCATTATTTTTTGAGATAATATGTTGTAGCTGTTCCAGAATTCAGGAGGACTTTCAGATTTATCTTCTATGAATCAGGTAAAGTATGCACTTGACCATATTTTTGGAGAAATTAGATTACATAGAATTTATAAGTGTGGGACACAATGCATAGAATGCTGTGAAGGCTTAGTTATCTAATTTAGATGAGTATATAAACTAATCAATCCATCAACCAATCACCAGGACATAAGTGCTGAATTATTTTAATTTCAATGGGTTGGAATATGACAGAATGTTTGACTTTTAGGTCATTTATATTAGGAAAGAAGACTTAGAGACTCAGCGTCCATAAAGCAGGGATATTTGAGACCTTCCTGTGGAGTGTAGAACCGATCAGGTTCTGGCCAGCAGTGAGGGACTTAGTTTGTATAAGAAGATTCCTAGGTCATATCTACACCTGCCTACAATATTTCATATGAACTATGAAATCTTCTCTCTGCATAAGGAGATTTGACTCCTTATCCTACCTCTCCCCTAGGGGGAAGAAAGTCTGTAGAAAGGACAGCGCACTCTGCTTGCAAGGTTATCTAAGAATAACAACAAAATGTGTGAATGGCTATTATAATCATTTTCAGATATTGAAATAATAGCCTGAGATTTTAAGTAATAAATTTACATACTTAGTGACAAATCTATAATTTATCCCTTTATATTTATTTTCCCCATTTCATACCTTTTCCCTATTATATACTACTTTTCTATTTAAATGTACTGAATTTCAGTTTCGTCATGTAAAAAATGGGCTAACAACACCTGTCGTACAGTATCATTATTAAGATTAAATTCAATAGCAAACAGGAAATGCATTGAGAATACTGAAGTGCTACACAAATGTGAAGTGTTACTCTCCATGGTTGCTGATGTATCCTCAAATCATGAGTGTTCATTGTTGTCTATCATAGAGAAGCCTCACTTTTGAAAATGGTGATTTCTAATATACAACTTATATTTTCTATCATGCCCCAGTATATCTGTTCTGGAGATAGGAAAATAATTTACCAGTCATTTTTCTACTGAAAGTAGCCTTTGACAATATTTGAGAATGTCATAGTTTTTAGTCTCAAAACTCCATAAGGCACATTTAAGTTAAGGCACCATCGTTTCCTGTGCCTCATTGTTATCATTCATCATTTTGAATAATTAAATACATACATCCATCTCTTAAATGAAAGCTTGGAAACTTTATTAGAAGGGTGTATGAAAGATCTGGCCTTTATAAATGACAAGGGAAACCTACGTTTTCTGTTTATTTTGTTTCCACTTTGAGATAGGTGGATATAAAAATGGCCTTAAAAAAGTATGCATGGAATATAAGACTTCCTCAATCCAGTTATGTTTCTGGGAATGTTTTTAAGAGGTGAGGATATTCAGCTGCCATTTTGTGACCCAGAAATGTTCTGAAGCTCCACCTGTTGTGGAATGAATACCTACTGATCACCAAAGATGTGATGATGGCTGACATTTTGAGTTTCTAATCCTGTAAAACTGCCTAAAGTTTCTGGTGAATGCCTTAGCAGAGCAATACTCCATATACCTCAAAATTAGCTGGGATGCTTCCCCTTTTAAATGACACTACTGGGCCGGGCGCGGTGGCTCAAGCCTGTAATCCCAGCACTTTGGGAGGCCGAGACGGGCGGATCACGAGGTCAGGAGATCGAGACCATCCTGGCTAACACGGTGAAACCCCGTCTCTACTAAAAAATACAAAAAACTAGCCGGGTGCGGTGGCGGGCACCTGTAGTCCCAGCTACTCGGGAGGCTGAGGCAGGAGAATGGCGTGAACCCGGGAGGCGGAGCTTGCAGTGAGCCGAGATCCGGCCATTGCACTGCAGCCTGGGCGGCAGAGCGAGACTCCGTCTCAAAAAAAAAAAAAAAAAAAATGACACTACTGCATGTAATTTAGAAGTGTGAGACTCATAAGGTTCATGTTATCAAGCAAATTCACTATAGATAAAACATTTCTCCACTCAGCATTTTCAGAATGCTTGAGGCATCATTATTTTGTATGGAGGCATTTAAAAAAATCTGTGTACTACTTCAATATTGAAGTATTTCCTGATTTTTACACTTTTATACTGACAACGATTTCATCTTTTCTCCATTCAGCAGAAATTTTTTTCTTTTTGTGAGTTTTCTTTTGAAAATGCCAAGCTATTATTAAGGTACAGTAAACAGAATTCTTCTGTGAAGAATGCCTGTTTCAAGCAGATACTTAGGCCTTCAGATAGGACAATGGAAGAAAATCCATTAATTATCATTTTCCAGACTGAATAGGATGAACTTTGACAAAGCATACTTGCGGAAAAGCTATCAGCATCAAGCGCTCCTCTTCCTGTTTAGGGTGTTTGACCCCAGGGAACCACATAGACACTGAAGGTATTTTTTTTTCCTCCTTTGTTTATATTTAGACAGTAATTTAAAAATAGATTAGAGACAGATTTAATACTCCAGAGTGATTTGCTTTCCTAGCAGGACTGTTAAAAGCACTCCAGATATAATTGTATAATAATTGTACCTCTACTATGGGATACCAGAAATAATAGCACTGTTACAACGATGATATCGTTTTAGTTCAGATTGACACTTGCACAAAAAGTATAAGGTTAAACTGGAACTTTAAAATGGGTATGTCGATTGTAGTGTTGTTGAAACCAACGTGGAAAATATTGAACATCTGTATAGTAAGAACATATCTTAACAGTGCAGAAAAATGTAATTGGCAAATGGAGCTGAATACCCATAAATACTTGTCTGATGATGCAGTTATAAGTAAAACAAACTACTATTTTAGGGAAATGTTCAAATAATAAAAATAAAACGTGCATTTGATTACTTAACTGAGACAAGTGTTTCCATTCATCTTCACAAAATTTTTGTGTACTTAGAACTAATGTATTAAAAGAAAATTCATTAATATTTAAGTTTCCTTAATTCAAAATCTATTCTTACCTTGGTATAAAAACTTTGAGACAAAGAAATGTAATTGGTCTGTTCTTTTGGCCATAATTTAGACTCTAAAACTGATTGTAGTGAGTGTCTGTTTGACCTCTGTCATATTTATACACACTCACACACACATGTTCATTTTGGATTTACTCTTATTTGCATTACTATCATTGTACCTGTCTTGTTCACAAGTGGGTATGGGACCAAAAGAGACCAGAAATTATCTCCCAATTTTTCCACATTTGAACTAGGGCTAAAAATCTTATCATTCTCTGGTGGTAAAGGCTTAAGCATGAGCTTTGTAAAACTGTTCTTCATTATTTTTATTTCCATTTAGAAGGAAGAATTCTGAGATATTTAAGAAGGCCCAAAGAGAAAAGCAGAAATGAGAGACAGAGAAATAAGGTGTCTCTTAGCACTCAAGCCAGAGGCCCAGCTTGTCACCTGACTGCAGTGGTTATAAAAAAACACCACAGTAGCTTTCCAATAATTTCCTGTATTGGTTTAACACAACTTAAATTGGCTTTCTACTTGTCACAATTCAAAGAGTTCTGGCTAATCCAGCAAGAAAAGATGCATATTTCTGAATGGAGGGAACTGTGATTTTGGTTCCTGAAAGATACCAATTTAAATACCAGATTAATAACTTGAATAGTCTTGAGTAAATTATTTGATTCCTCTACATTTCATATTTATTTTTCATTAAAGAAAAAAATTAGAAATAACAGTGCCTAGTTTACTTTTTTAAAGATTACCATATCAAAATGGTCGGAAATTTGAAACATTGGTTTCCTTTCTCATTCTTATCTAAGTATATCTAAAAACAACCAGAACAGAACAGAACAAAACACATCGGTGGTAGAGGAAAAATGGAAGCAATAATTCAGCATCTTTTTATTGATTTCAATGATAGAACATTTTTCTTATAAGTTTACAAGCACTATTAATATGCTCCCAATGATAACAATATTGTTTGCTCAAAATTAAATGTCACTCATTGTGAGTTCCAATAAAAGATTGAAAATATCATGTTTAGATAAAATTAAATGTCACTGGGTGCAAGTTCCAATAAAAGATTGAAGAGATCATGTTCAGATAAACAGAAGTCTTTAGAATGATTTTCTAAACGAACCACCAATACGCAATGCAAGAAAATCTCTCCCTCTACAAAAAGGAATATCTGTCGTATTTTGGAATCAGAAAATTTCAAAGTTGTAGCCAATGAATGTCATGAGTCCCAAATTTCAGGCTGGTGAAGTGATCTCTCATATTAGTTTTTTTTTGTTGTTGTTTTTTGGGTTTTTTTCCTAATGACTTAGAGTGACCTGGTGTATTTCATGTAATCCCCCCCTTACCTTTCTGCCCTTTATCCTCATAAAAGAAATAAAAACAATGGACCACCACCTGCCACACAGGAGATGGTAAGATTAATGAGCTGGCATGGCAATCCTTTGCCAGACAAGGCTGTGTGAAAGATGAGAGAGAGAGCACCAACGAGCATCTGGCTTGGAAACAGGAAAAGGCAAGAGAATGTATCACAGTGGAGTGTTAGAAATGGACAAAAAGACTTTGAAAAGCCTTTGTTTGATGACAGAAAAAAACTTTTTTTTTTTTTTTTTTTGAGGTAGCAGGACACTTATTTGTGGGCATCATGGAGAAAAGGCAGGGACCTTAACAGTGGTTATTGTAAACTATTATATAATGTCAATTACAGGTTACAGGTAATATCAACTTACCTCAGCACTTCACTTTACAGTGTGAAAAATTCTTTCTCATACATGAGCTCAGTTCAGACTCTAGCAGTTCTAGTAGTAAGTAGGTCAGGAATTAAAGCCTCATTATTTTATAGGGCTTATATACTTCATCCAAAGTCATAGACAGTGACTACTGGAGCAGGTCTCAAAGCCAAGCCTACCAGATCCAGCCCAATTTTATCACAACCCCACTCTGCCTCCACCTGAGCGTGTGTGGCAACCTCTTTATGAGAGAACCCCTATGGTGAAGTATGTATAGCATTCTTTCTTCACCATGCCAGTCTATTTTTCTCGTAATTTTCTTTCTTTCCTATTTCTGTTTAATTCATATTTCTCCCCGTGGTTATTCACACTTTTTACATTTTTCTCTATTTTGAAGGTGTATTTTTATGTACTTATTTTGATTGATTTATTTATTTTGAGACAGAGTCTTGCTCTGTTTCCCAGACTGTAGAGCAGTGGTGTAATCTTGGCTCACTGCAACCTTCACCTCCTGGGTCTAAGTGATTCTTGTGCCTCAGCCTCCTCAGTAGCTGGGATTACAGGTGTAATTTTAGGGTAATTTTTGTATGTTTTTGTAGAGTCAGGGTTTCACCATGTTGGCCAGTCTGGTCTCAAACTCCTGGCCTCAAGTGACCCACCCACTCAGTCTCCCAAATTGCTTGGATACAGGTGTGAGCCATCATGTCCGGTCTGAAGGTTTACTTTTAAAGTATTTTAAAAAACACAGCACCAGTGGTTTTGGCAACAATCCTGTAATGGGAAAACACAATCTTCAGCCCCATTTACCTTTGAGAGAGCTGATATGCAGAGGTGTTCCAGGTTCATGTTGGGGACAACTTGCAGTATTAGGACCAGTTTCCCAGACACATGAGGGCAACCAGAGCCTTAGTGTCTTTCACTGTTTCAGAGCCTTGATTTAAGGAAACTATGTTCACAGCCAGGTAGCAGGCTAAGAATCTATTCAAATTCATCTATCCACCCATTTATCAATCCACATTTCTATCCAAAAAAGGGTGTTGTTTTTGACGATGAAATTACAGAAGTAAAAAAATCCAGCAATCTCGGCTGATAAAGAACCCACATTTTACAAGAGAGATGCTTTAGTGGATACTATGGAATAAATATGATGAATGAACCCCCTTTTTTTGGCACAATATGTCCCTTGTGGGTGAGATGCACAGATGCAAGCATAAACAAGGAGAAGAGTAAAGTTGAGAAATCAACAAGGAGAACCGTAAAGTAGTGAAACAGTAAAGTTGAGGCCTTGGTATCAAAGGACTTATGCTCTGTCATTATCTAGCTCTATAACCTTGGGCAAGTCATCCCACCTGAACTGTTAGGCAGAGAAAATAACATTGGGTGGTGGTGTAGAGCAGGGAGTGGTATTTGGGGCAATTACCCAATTAAACACTATGAGAGTTTAGTTCTTCCATTGTTTTCAAAACTCTACCACCTTGCTCATTATTTTTTTTTTATTTTTATTTTTGGTAATCTGCATTTTCTTATAGCTTCTCCTGAAACTTATGATTCTGGAAAACTAGTTTCTTACAGTTTTTAAAATGGTATATTTCTGATATACATTATACAGCTAGCTGCACTTTGCTTATTTTCTCTTTTCTTCAAGGTCTCAATGATGATTGTTTTATGAAAGTGAAAGGCAGCTAAATATTTTGCAGAAGGCTTGAAGGTAACTTCCATTTGCTTTGTTGAAATGATTTGGATGCCTGAATTTAATGCAGTCTTAATTGACATTCCCTAGCAGCAGAGCTTGATAGAGGAATTCAGATTTATATCATTGTTTGAGGGTGTCTTCTACTGGGAAAACCTGTAGGGTAAGAGGAAGTGAAGACCTAATGATGTTTAGTAAAGGGGAAGGGGCTGAGTGAGGATAGTGTGTCAGGCAAAGTCTATTCCAGTGGGTCTCCAAGTGTGGTTCCCAGACCAGCATCATTAACATCAACCAGGAACTTGATAAAAAAGCAAATTTTCAGATTGAAGCTGGATCTCATCCACAGAGGCCTCAAAAGCATAAATTATCCTGAAGGATTGTCCTTTCTTGAAAGAAGAGGTCTGGCCAGATGTCTAACATGTTGAATATTAGACAGTCACTACTTGTAACCTGCTGGTAGTTATTGCTACTGGAGGCAGTTCGTCAGAGAAGGGTAGCAGGTGTGAGCTATGAGCAGATAAACTTCTGAGCAATTGGGAGATGGTCCACAGTCTGAGAAAGAGAACCTAGGGACAGGACCAAGGCATGTTAGGTTTGGAACTGCACAGCCTTGACCCCACCCAATTTTTTGTATAGCTGGTTTTAGTTTATGAGTTTTTCCAAGGTTGTTATAAAACAATATCGACTTTAAAATGGCACTTATTCACCAGCCCCTTAGTCATGCTCAATAAATAAATCAAGATGTAATTTAAAAGCCATAAAATTACCCATTTTGAAATGTAAAGTTTGTCACTTTTAGCATATTCACAGGGTTGTACAACCACTACCTAAACCTAGGATATTTTTATTACCCCCTAAATAAGCCCAATGCACTTTGATAGTGCCTCCACATTTTGCCCTCAAGAGTCCTGAGAACTACTTATCTATTTTATGTCTGTATGGATTTCTTTTTCCAGATTCTTTTTTTTTTTTTTTTTTTTTTGAGATGGAGTCTTGCTCTGTTGCCCAGGCTGGAGTGTAGTGACACGATCTCAGCTCATTGCAAGCTCTGCCTCCTGGGTTCACACCATTCTCCTGCCTCAGCCTCCCCAGTGAGCTGGGACTACAGGTGCCTGTCCCTACGCTCAGCTAATTTTTTGTATTTTTAGTAGATACCCGGTTTCACCATGTTAGCCAGGATGGTCTCGATCTCCTGACCTCATGATCCACCACCCTTGGCCTCCCAAATTGCTGGGATTACAGACATGAGCTGCTGCGCCCGGCCCAGAAATTTTTTAAGACTGGAATCAAAATAAGTAGTCTTTCATGACTGGCTTCCTTCACTTAGCACAATGTTTTCAAGGTCTACCCATTTTTTAATATGATCACTGCATTGAATCCTTTTTATAAATGAGTAATATTCTGTTATGTATGCTAAACTACATTTTGCTTATCTATTCATCTGTTGATAGACATTTGGGTTCTTTTTACTTTTGCAATATTATTAACAACTCTGGTATGAACATTTCGTGTGTGTTTGAATCTATTTTTTGAAATATTGAATCTAAACTAGCAGACAAACTGCTAAGTCATATGAAAACTCTACATTCAACCTTTTGAGGAACTGACCACCAAGTTATTTCCTAAGGAGTCTCCATCATTTTACATTTTCATCAGCAATATTTGACACTTCCAGTTTCTCCAGAACCTAACCAAAATTTGTTTCTGTCCAATCTTTTAAAAATTCAATTATTTTTATTTTCATATTATGGATATATACATTCATAGATTTATATATTTATGGGGTACATGAAACATTTTGATGCAGGCATGCAATGTGTAATAATTACATAAGGAAAAATGGAGTACCCATCACTTCAAGCATTTATCTTGTCTTTATGTAACAAACATTCCAATTACACTCTTTCAGTAATTTTAAAATGTACAATAAATGATTATTGACTGTAATCATTCTTTGTGCTACCAAATACAAGATCTTATTCATTCTATCTAGCTATGTTTTTATGTGCATTAATCATCCCAATTCTCCCCCTTCCCCCAACTCCCAACACCCAATACTACCTTTCCCAGCCTCTGGTAAATGTCATTGTACTCTCTATCTCCATGAGTTCCACAATTTATTTTATTTTGTTTTTTTATTTTTCAAAATGGGGTCTTGCTCTATTGCCTAGGCTGGTCTTGAACTCCTGGGCTTAAATTATCCTCCAGCCTGTGCCTCCCTAAGTGCTGGTATTACAGGCATGAGTCACCATACTGAGCAGAATTTTTTTTTTTTTTTTTTTTTTTTTTTTTTGAGACAGGGTCTCACTCTGTCACCCAGGCTGGAGCACAGTGGTGCAGTCTCAGCTCACGCAATCTTTGCCTCCCTAACAAAGGATCCTCCCACCTTACTCCCTGAAGTAGCTGGGACCACAGGCGCGAGTCAGCACGCCTGGGTAATTTTTGTATTTTTTGTAGAGGCGAGGTTGGTTTTGCAATGTTGCCCAGGCTGTTCTCTAACTCCTGAATTCCTGAGCTCAAGCCGTCCTACCGCCTCGTCCTCCCAAAGTGCTGGGATTGCAGGTGTGAGTCACCATGCCCAGCCTTCCATTATTTTAATTTTTTAGCTCTCACAAATGAATGAGAACATGCAAAGATTGTCTTTCTGTGTCTGGCTTATTTCACTTAACATAATGACTTCAAGTTTCATCCTTCTTGTTGCAAATGACAGGATCTCATTTTTTTATGGCTAAATATCATTCCCTTGTGTATACATACCACATTTCCTTTATCCATTACTCTCTTGAAGGACACCTAGATTGCTTTCAAGTGTTGGCTATTGTGAATAGTGCTTCAGCAGACACAGGAGTGCTGAAATCTCTTCAATGTACTTATTTCCTTTCAGGTATACCTAGCAGTGAGATTTCTGGATTATATGGTCGTTGTATTTTTTAGTTTTTTGAGGAAACTCCATACTGTTCTTCATAGTGGTTGCACTAAATTACATTCCTATCAACAATTGTACAAGAGTTCCTATATCTTCATATCTTTATCAGCATTCATCATTGTGTGTCTTTTGAATAAAAGCCATTTTTACTGGGAATAAATGATATCTCATTAGGGTTTTGATTTGCATTTCTCTGAGGATCAGTGATGTTGAGCACCTTTTCATATATCTGTTTCCAATTCGTATGTCATATTTTGAAAAATATCTATTCAGATCTTTTGATCATTTTAAAAATCAGATTAGTTGATTTTTTTCCTATTGAGTTGTTAGATCTCCTTATACATTCTGATTATTAATTCCTTGTCAGATGGACAGTTTGCAAATATTTTATCCCATTTTGTGGGTTGTCTCTTCACTTTGTTGTTTCCTTTTCCATGCAGAGGCTTTTTAACTTGATAGAATTCCATTTGTCCATTTTTGCCTTGGTTTCCTGTGCTTGTGGGGTATTACTACTGAATAAATCTTTGCCCAGAACAATGTCCTCGAGAGTTTCCCCAGTGTTTTCTTGTAGTAGTTTCTTAGTTTCAGGTCCTAAATTTAGGTGTTTAAGACATTTTTACTTGATTTTTTTATATGGTGAGAGATAGGTGTCCAGTTTTATTCTTTGGTGTAAGGGTATCCAGTTTTCCAATCACCACTTACTGAACAGACTGTCTTTTTTCCCCAATATGTGTTTTTGGCACCTTTGTCAAAAATGAATACACTTCATATGTGTGGATATTTTTTTCTGGTTTGTCTATTCTGTTCCCTTGGTCTATGCATCTGTTTTTATGCCAATACCATGCTGTTTTGGTTACTATATCTCTGTTGTATAATCTGAAGTCAGGTAGTGTGATTCCTTCAGTTGAATTCTTTTTGCTTTAGCATAGTTCTGTCTATTCTGGGTCTCTTGTGCTTCCATATACATTTCAGGATTTTTTTTTCTCTATTTCTGTGAAGAATGTCATTGGTATTTTGATAGGGACTGCATTGAATCTATGGATTGGTTTGGGTAGGATGGGCATTGTAACAATATTGATTCTTCCAGTTCATGAACATGGAATATCTTTTCATTGTTTTGTGTCCTCTTCATTTTCTTTCATCATTGTTTTGTGACAGCATTGTCATTATTGTAGAGATTTTTCACTTGCTTGGTTAATTCCTAGTCACTTAATTTTATTTGTGGCTATTGTAAATAGAATTAAGTTTGTTTGTTTGTTTGTTTGTTGAGATGGAGTCTTGCTCTGTTGCCCAGGCTGGAGTGCAGTGGCGAGATCTTGGCTCACTGCAACCTTCACCTCTTGAGTTCCATCTATTCTCCTGTCTCAGCCTCCCAAGTAGCTAGGATTATAGACATGCATCAGCAGGCCCAGCTAATTTTTGTATTTTTAGTAAACATGGGGTTTCCTTCTTGGCCAGGCTGGTCTTGAACTCCTGACCTCAGGTGATCTGCCCGCCTCAGCCTCCCGAAGTGCTGGGATTACAGGCATGAGCCACTGTGCCCGGCCAGGATTAATTTTTTACTTGTTTTTCAGATTGTTCACTGTTGGTATATGGAAATGCTACTGATTTTTGTATGTTTATTTTATATCTTGCAACTTTACTAAATTTGTTGATCAGTTCTAATTGTTTGTGAAGTCTTTAGCTTTTTCCTAATATAAGATAATATTATCTGCAAACAAGGATAATCTGAGTTGGTTTTCTATTTGCATGCCCTTTATTTCTTTCTCTTTTCTGATTGCTCTAGCTAGGACTTCTAGTACCATGTTGGATAGTAGTGTTCAAAGTGAGCATCATTGTCATGTTCTCAATCTTAGAGGAAGTTTTTCCACATTTAATATGATACTAGTTGTAGGGCTGTGGCATATGGCTTTTATTATGTTGTGATCTATTCCATCTATAGCCAGTTTTTTGAGTGTTTTGTAATGAAGGATGTTGAATTGTATCAAATGCTTTTTTCAGCATCAATTGAAATGATCATATGGTTTTTATCCATCATTCTGTTAATATGATGTCTCACATTGATTTAGAATGTTGAACTATTCTTATATACCTGGGATAAATCCCACTTGGTCATGATGAATGATCTTTTTAGTGGATTGCTGAATTAGGTATGCTAGTATTTTGTTGAGGATTTTTACATCAATATTCATCAGAGATATTGGCCTACAGTTATCTTTTTTTGATGTGTCTTTGGTTTTGGTATCAAGGTAATACTGGCCTCTAGTGTTTCTTCCTCCCATATTTTTCAGAATAGTTTCAGATGGCTTGGTATTAGTTTTTTAAAAATATATTTGGTAGAGTTCAGCAGTGATGCCATCATGTCCCAGGCTTTTCTTTACTGGGAGAGTATTATGGCTTTGATCTTGCTATATGTTATTGGTCTGTTCAGGTTTTGCATATTTTCGTGGTTTGATCTTGGTAGGTTGTATGTGTCTAGGAATTTATCCACTTCCTCTATATTTTTTAATTTACTGGCATATAGTTGCTCTTAGTGGCCACTAATCATCTTTGGAATTTCTTTTATATCAGTTATAATGTTGCCCTTTCCGACTCTGATTTGATTTGGGTCTTTTCTTTTTCCTTTTTAGTCTGGCTCAAGGTTTTTCAATTTTGTTTATCCTTTCAAAAAAAAAGTGTTTGTTTTGGTGATTTTTTTGTTTTGTTTTCTTTATTTCAAATTCATGTATTTCTTCTCTGAGTTTTCTTTATTCTTTTTTTCTAGTAATTTTGGGTTCAATTTGCTTTTTCTTTTCTAGCTCCTTAAGATGCATTGCTAGGTTGTTTATTTCAAGTTTCTCTTTTTGATGTAGGCATTTGTAACTATAAAATTCCCTCTTAGTAATGCTTTTGCTGTATTCCATAGGTTTTGGTATATTCTTTTTCCATCATAATTTGTTTCAATACTTTTTTAAATTTCCTTCTTAATTTCTTTACTGATTCACTGGTCATTCAAGAGCATATTGTTTAATTTCCTTATGTTTGTATAGTTTCCAAAATAGTTTATTTCCACTATAGTGAGAGATAATGCCTAATATTAATTCATTTATTATTTCATTTTTTGAATGTTTTCAGACTTGTTTTGTGATCTAACATATGCTCCATCCTTGAGAATGATCCATGAGCAGAGGAGAAGGTGTATTCCACAGCTGTTAGATAAAACGTTCTGTAAATATCTATTAGGTTTATTTGATTTCTAGTGCAGAATAAGTTTGATATTTCTTTGTTGATTTTCTGTTTGGATAATCTGTCCAATGCAGAAAGTTGGGTATTGAAGTCTCCAGCTATGATTTTACTGAGGTCTATCTCTCTCTTCAACTCTAATAGTATTTACTTTATATACCTGGGTGCTCCAGTGTTGAGTACATATATATTTACAAATGTTACATCCTCTTGCTGAATTAGTGTCTTTATCATGGTATAATGGAATCTCTTTATAATTTTTGTCTTGAAATCTATTTTCTCTGATAAAAGTATAGCTATTCCTGCTCCTTTTTTGGTTTCTATTTGCATACAGTATACTTTCCATCTCTTTATTTTCCGTCTTCATATGTCTTTTTAGATGAAGTGTGTTTCCTTTAGGCAACAGATAATTTGGTCTTTTTTTTTTAAAAAAAAAAATCCCATTCAGTTGCTCTACATCTTTTGATTGGAGAGTTCAGTCCATTTACACTCAATATAAATTATTGATAAGAAAGGATAGTCTGCTTTCATTTTCTTATTTGTTTTTTGGTTGTTTTGTAGTATTTTCTTTCTTCCTTCCTTCCTCCCTGTCTTCTTTTTCATGAAGATGATTTTCTGTGCTGATGTGTTTTAATTTCTTGCTTTTTATTTGTTATTTATCTGTTGAATTTTTTTAATGTAAAGTAACAACGAGGCTTGCAAATAACATCTTATAACCCATTCATTTAAACTGATGACAACTTAGCAATTGCAAACATGAACAAACTAACAAACAAGCAAAGAGAAACTAATAAAAACCATACACTTTAACTTCATACCCCCCTGGTTTTTAACGTTTTTGTTATTTCTATGTATATCTATTAAAATTTCTGCCTTGAAAATTTGTTGTAGTTATTACTTTTGATAGATCCATCTTTTAGTATTTCCAGTCAATAAATGAGTAGTTTACACAGCACAATTACAGTGCTATAATATTCTGTTTGTGTGTGTGTACTTACTATTACAATGAGTGTTGTACTTACAGATGATTTCTTATTGCTCATTAATCTCCTTTATTATATTGAAGAACATCTTTTAGCATTTCTTGTAGGACAGGACTGGTGTTAATGAAATCCCTCAGCTTTTGTTTGTCTGGGAAAGTCTTTATTTCTCCTTCATGTGTGAAGGATATTTTCACTGAATAAACTATTCTAGGATAAAAGTTTTTTTTTTCCTGCATCACTTTAAATATGTCATGCCATATTTAAAATTATGACCTGTAAGATTTGCACTGAGAAATCTGCTGCCAGATGTATTGGAACTCCTTTGTTTGTTATTTGTTTCTATTTTATCCTTTACCTTTGTGAGTTTGGTTATTAAATGTCTTGAGGTAGTCTTATTTAGATTAAATCTACTTGGTGTTCTATAGCCTTCTTGTACTTGAATACTGATATATTTCTCTAGGTTTGGAAAGCTCTGTTATTATCTCGTACCCCTCTCTCTCTCTTTACCTCCTCTTTAAGGCCAATAACTCAGATTTGCTCTTCTGAGGCTATTTTCTAGATCTTGTAGACATGCTTAATCTTTTAAAATTATTTTTTATTTTGTCTCTTCTGACTGTGTATTTTAAAATAGCCTTTCTTCAAGATCACAATTGTTTCTTCTGCTTGATAAATTCCTTTTGTATTCTTTAGTATGTTCATTGCATTTTTTAACTCTATAATTTTTGCTTGATTCTTTTAAATTATTTCAATCTCTTTGTTAAACATATCTGATAGGATTCTGAACTACTTCTTTGTATTATCTTGAATTTAATTAAGCTTCCTTAAAGCAGATATTTTGAATTCTCTGAATGACCACATTTATTTGTCATGTTGGAATTGGTCACTGCTTCCTTGTTTAGTTTGTTTGGTGAGTTCATGGTTTTCTGCATGGTCTTGGTAGTTGTGGATGTTCCTTGATGTCTGGGTATTGAAGAGTTAGGTATCGATTGTAGTTTTCAGTCTGAGCTTGTTTGTACCTGTGCTTCTTGGGAAGGGTTTCCAACTATTCAAAGAGAATTGAGCGTTATGATCTAAATTTTTGGTCTCTGCAGCTATATTTGAATTAGGGAACACCTCAAGACCAGTAACACTGTGACTCATACAGACTCATAGACATACTGCCTTAATAGTGTTGGGTAAGATCCAGGAGAATCCTCTTGATTACCAGACAGAGACTCTTATTATCTTCCCTCCCTTTCCCCCAAAACATAGTATTTCTCTGCGTGGAGCTGCTGGAAGCTGAGGGAGGGGTGACATAAGCACTGTTGTGGCCACCACCATAGGTACCGTGATAGGTCAGACCCAAAGTCAGCACAGGACTATGTCTCAATCAAGGCCCACAGCGACTATTCCTGGACCACTTCTATATTACTTCAAGGCCCTATAATCAGAGGGTGACAATCAGAGGGCTCTACTATCAGAGGGTGGTAAATCATCTAGCCAGGCTGTGTCCTTCCCTTCAGGTCAGCGAGCTTCCCCTTGGCCCAGGGCATATCCAGAAGTGCTATCCAGAAGCCAAGGCCTGGAGTTGGGAACCTTAGAAATCTATCCAGTGGTCTACTTGACTGTGGCTAAGCTGGCACCCAAACCACAAGACAAAGCCCTTTCCCCTCTTTCCTCTCCTTTGCACAAGCAGAAGGAGCCTCTCTCTATAACAGCCATCACCCGAGGCCCATGGTGAGCATCGCTTGGCTGCTGCTGATGTTCACTCAAGGCCCAAGGGCACTTCAGTCAGCTCATAGTGAATGCTGCCAGGCTTGAGTCTCTCTCTTCAGAGAAGTTGGTTCCCTGTTGCCCACGGCAGGTCCAAAGTGCCATCCAGGAGCTGAACCATGGATCCCTTGATTCCAAACCCGGAATCAAGGACCTCAGGACTTTCCTTGTTCTTCTACCTCACTGTGGCTGAGCTGCTGCGCAAGTTGCAAGACAACATCCCCTTTACTCTTTCCTCAGACAGAAGGAATCTCTGCCCCTGGCCACCACAGCTGAGAATGCACTAGGTTAACTCCTAAAACCAGCCCGGCCCTGGGTCTTATTCAAGGCCCACACAAGTACTGCCTGGAAGCCACTAATGTTTATTCAAGGCCCAAGGACTCTTTAGTTAGCTGGTGATGAATCTTGCTAGGACTAGGTTTTTCCCTTCAAGGCAGCATGTTCCCTTCTGTTTCAGGGTATGTTCAGAAACTTAGTCTTGGAGTTAAGGCCTGAAATTTGGTCTCCGGGACTCTGCTTGGTGCTCTATTTTACTGTGGCTGAGTTGCTGTTAAAGTTACAAGACAAAGTCCTCTTTACTCTTCCTTCTTGTCTCCTGAAACAGAAAGGAGGGGTCTCTTTCCAAGTTGGAAGCTATGCTGCTTGGGGTTGGGAAAGGGGTGACACAAGTACTCCCTGGGCCAACCTAGCTAGTGTCTCATTAGGTAGCACACACCCCAAGTCCAATGGCTGTAGAAGCCTAGCAGAACACCAGGACTTGTTCAGGAATTGCAGTCCTTGCGTCCTAGTCTGCCTTTCAAGTTTATTTAGGATTCCAGAGCGCTTTAGCCTGTTGTGGTGGGATATCTGGAACTCAAGTTCTGACTGATAGCATGGACTATTTGACTCCCCACTGGCTAGGGCTGGTCTAACTGCTTCCTCTGTAGACACTGGCCAAATTCTGCCATCTGTTGCTTTTTGCTATGACATGAGAGCATTCAGATCCAATGCAAAGTCTCACAATCATTTTGCTCTTCCTCCCTATAGTGCATATATTCTCTTTTCATGCCACATGGTTGTGGTTCCTGCTAGGGTATGGGGGAGGAGGTGTAGGCAATTCAAAACTGTCTTTTCTTTCCTCTTCAGTGCCTCTTTCCTTGATATGATGTTAAAACCAGGTACTGTGATTTCTCACCTTATTTTGGTTCTTATGAAAATTCTTTCTTGTGTGGATAGTTGTTCGATTCAGTATTCTTGGGAAGGGGGAGGGCAATGATCACTGGAGGGTTCTATTTGGTCATCTTGCTCTGCCTCCCTCCATTTTCTTTTTCTCGTTATATCTATCCCAGTGACTGTGAAGGCATAGCTTGCAGTTTTGATTTACATTTTCCTGATGACTAATAATGTTTCATGTGCTTATTGGTCATTCATATATATTTTGTAAATCCATGTCTACTCAAATACTTTGTCCAAATTTAATTGGATTATTTTTATTATTAAACAATATAATTATTGTTCTTTATATTTTATAAATCCAAATCTCTTAACATATACAAATTTGGAAAGCTTTTCTTCTATTCTGTGGATTGTCTTTTACTTTTTTAATGGTATTCTTTGAAGCACAGAAGTTTATAATTATGACAAACTCCAATTTATCTTTTGTTGCTTTTGCTTTTGATGTCATATCTAAGAAATTATGGCTTAATCCAAGTCATGAATACTTACACCTATTTTTAAGGGTTTTGTAACTTTAGCTCTTACATTTGTGTATTTGATTCATTTTTAGTTAATTTTTGTATGTTATTTGAGGTAGAAAGTCAAACTTACTTCTTTTCACATGGCTATCTAGTTGTCTAGGAATAATTTTTATTGAAAAACAAACTGTAATTTTCCCACTGAAGTGCCTTGAAACCCTTATTGAAAAGCAAATGACTAAGATTGAATTCCAGCATGACAGCATGAAGAGATCTACTAACTTGTTTCCTGAATAATTGGTGAAACATATGGTATTCTGACCACAATGGAATGAAAATCAAAGTTAAAAGCAGGAAGAATTCGAGAAGCTCACTATTACATGAAACTAAAGAACACACTCTTAAATAGCCAACAGGTTAAAAAAGAAATCATAAGGAACATTAAAAATTGTTTACAATTAGTAAAATAAAGACATAGCTTACTAACATTTTCAATAGTTAGCTAAAGCAGTGCTTAGAGGTAAATTTATAGATCATGTGTCTATAATTAAAAAATATATCAAATTAGCAATCTAACCTTCCACCTTAAGACAACAAAAAAAGAATAGCATACAAAACCTAAAGCAAACAGGGAGAAGGAAATAATAAAAATTAGAGTGAAAATTAATAAATATAGAATAGAAAAAAATAGAGAAATATCAATAAAACCAAAAGCTGGCTTATTAAGAATATAAAATATTGACAAATCTCTAACTAGATTTAGCAAGAAAAAAAAAGAAGGAATACTGAGATTACTAGAATTGAAAAAACGAAAGCAGATACAACACTACCAGCCTTATAGAAATACAATAATTTTAAAGGTGTACTATGAACAATTACATGTCAAGAAATTAGATAACTTACATGTAGTATACAAATTTATATAAAGGCACAAATATCCAAAACTGACACAAGAATAGGCAATTTGAATAGACCTATAACAATGAAGAAATTGAATTAGAAATCAAAAAATGACTGACAAAGAAAAAGACCAGGCTTAGATGGCTTCACTGCTGAATTACAGTAAATATTTAGAAAACAAATAAAGAATTTTTCACAAATGCTTCCAAAAAATACCAAAGAAGGGAGCATTTACCAACAATTGCTTTGATACCAAGGCCAGATAAAGACATCACAAGGGAACTACAGACCAATATATTTTGTGACTATGGATACAGAAACTCTAAAAAAGTAAAACTTAGAAAAACAAATTCAGCAGTATATAAAAAGAATTGTACACCATGACCAAGAAGACTATATTCAAGGAATTCTGGGTTCATTCAACATCTGTAAATAAAATAATGTAATATTCCATATGAATAGAATAAAAACAAAAATCATATGATAATTTCAATAGACATGTAAAAAGTATTTGACATTATTCAACATCTTTTCATGATAAAAAAAAATCAACAAAATAAGAATAGAATGGAATGTCCTCAATCTGATAAAGGGCATCTACCAAGGCAACCCACAGTTAAATTATAATGAGTAAAGGCTAGATGTTTTCACCCAAAGATCTGAAAGAACCTAAGAATGTATATACCCACCACTTTCATTCAACATCATAATGAAAATCCTAGCCAAGGAAATTAGGCAAGAAAAAGAAGTAAAAGGCATCTAGATTGTAAAGGAAGAAAAAAAAAATCTCTATTTGTAGATTACATAACCTTAAGTATAGAAAATCCTAAAGAATATAGTTTACTAAGGGTGTAGGGTACAAGATCCATATACAAAAATTAACTACAATATTATACACTTGTAATAAATAATGTGAAAACAAAGTTAAGAATACTATTCTATTTATACCAGCATCAAAACAAAAAAGAAGAAAAAGAATATTGTGGCTTCTCATGCCTGTAATCCCTATAATCTCAGGCTTTGAGAAGCCAAGTTGGGATCACTTGAAGCCAGGAGTTAGAGGTGACCCTGAGCAACAGAGAAAGACCGTGTCTCAAAGAAAAAAAAAAAAGGTGGTTGTGGTGATGCATGCCTATAGTCCCAACCACTAGGGAGGCTGAGGTCCGAGGATTTCTTGAGCTCAGGAGTTGGAGGCTATAGTGAGCTATGATTGCGCTACTGCCTTCCAGCTGAGTGACACAGAGAGATCCTGTCTTTGTCTCTAAAAAAGTAATAATAATAATAATACTTAACAATGTAACAAAGGAAGCATAAAACCTAAATTCTGAAAGCCACAAAACTTTGTTGAAATAAATTTTAAAAGATCTAAATAAATGGAAAAATATTCTATGTTTCAGTATCAGGAGACTTGGACAATAGTTCTCAGACTCATCTGCACATTGAAAGCAATCCATGAATCCATGTCAGAATTCAACCTTACATTTTTTTGTAAAAACTGCCTAACTGATTCTACAATTCATGTGGAACTACAAGAGACCTAGAATTGCTGAATCAGTCCTGAAAAAAATGAACGAAGTGAAAGTATTCACATGTCTTGAGTTCAAACTAACTACACTGTCACAGTAATCAAGATATTGTATTGTGATCGTTGCAGTACTGGCACAAGGATAGACACATAAACATATAACTCAACAGGGTATAATTGAGTGTTTAGAAACAAACCCATATATCTGTGAGCAATTGATTTTTGACAAAGGTGGCAATACCATACAATGGGGAAAAATTATTCTTTCAACAAACGATGCTGAGAAAACTGGAGAGTCACACATAAAAGAATGAAGTTAGACTCTTACCTCACACCATGTACAAAAATCAACTCACTATAGATCAAAAGTCTAAATGTAAGAGATGAAGTGTAGGCACAGTGTCTCCTGCCTGTAATACCAGCACTTTGGGAGGCCGAAGCAGGCAGATAATGAAGCCAGAAGTTCGAGAGGAGCCTGGCCAACATGATGAAACACTGTCTCTTCTAAAAATACAAAAATTAGCTGGATGTGGAGGTGCACACCTGTAATCCCAGCTACTCAGGAGGCAGAGGCAAGATAATCATTTTAACCCAGGAGGTGGAGGTTGCAGTGAGCCGAGATCATGCCACTGCACTCCAGCCTGGGCAACACAGCAAAACTCTGTCCCAAAATTAATTAATTAATTAACTAACTAACTAAATTTAAATAATAAATGTAAAAGCCAAAAATATAAAACTCTTAGAAGAAAACACAGGATTCAATTTTGATGACTTTAAATTTGTAAAGGGATGCTTATATATGACACAATAACCGTGAGCAGCACAATTTAAAAAATAGATAACTTGGCTTCATCACAATTAAAAAGTTTGTATTTCAAATAACAACTTACGGAAAGTGAAAAGACAACAAACAGAATGGGAGAAAATATTTGCAAGTTATATACCTGGTAAGAGACTTGGCTATATTCTAACACCCTTTTATGATATAAATACTCAACAAGCTAGTAATAGAAGTTAACTGGCGTGTATATATATATGTGTGTGTGTACATATATATTCATATATGTAAATGTATATATTTCTATAGAGAATGGTTATAACTCAACAATAAAAAGAAAAATAACCCAAATAAAAGTGAGCAAAGGATCTTAATAGATAAATCTTTTAAAAAGATAATCAAATGTCCAATAAGCACACAAGAAGATGGTTGATACTATTAGTCATCAGGGAAATGCAAACCAAAACCACAGTAATATACCTATGTATACTCACTAGAATGGCTAGAATTAAAAAGTCATATAATGACAAGAGTTAATGAGTATGTGGAGAAATCAGAACTCTTATACAGTGCTGAAAGGAATGTGGAACGTCTTGCAAATACTTTGAAACGTGATCTGGCTGTTCATCAAATGGTTAAAGGTAAAGTTACCATATAATCCAGCAATTTCACTCATAGGTACATACCTAAGAGAAATGAAAACAGACATCTACACAAACTCTGGTACATGAATTTTTATAGCTCTATTAATAATAACTATAAGGTGGGAGCAACTCCAATATCCATCAACGGAAAAATGGCTAATGTATTTCCATACAATTTAATAGTATTCCACTCTACAAAGAAACAAAGTTTAATAGAAGCTACAACTTATATAAATATTGAAATATTATGCTAAATGAAAGAACCCAGTCCCAAAAGTCCACATATTATATAATCCCATTTATATGAAAGTTTAAAACAGGAAAATCTACAGAGACAGAAAGGTAGGTTTGCGATTCCTTGGGCTGCTTAGCCTGAGGGATTAGGCAGTGATAGCTAAAGGATACGGGGTCACTTTTTGAAGTGATGTAAATGTTTTATAATTGATTATAGTGATGACTGTGCATATTTGTGAATATACTGAAAACAATTGAATTGTATACTTTAAAAGTTTGAATTGTATTATATTGTATGTGACTCTTAATAAGGTTGTTAAAATAACATTCAATTTAACAATCAATTGACCATAAGTATTTGCATTTATTTCTATGCTCTCTCTTCTATTTATGTGTGTGTGTGTGTGTGTGCGTGTGTGTATACATAGTTATACATATATCAGCACCACTCTGTGTTGCTTATGGTAGTTTTATAGAGAGTTTTGAAATTAGGAAATATAAACCTCCAACTTTGTTCATTTTCAAGATTGTTTCGAGTATTGTGGTTCCTTTGAGATTTCGTATCAATTTTAGAATCAGTTTGGCAATATCTGCAAAAACAAAAAAGAGAGTTGGAATGTTGATAGATATTCCAACAAATCTATATTTCATTTTGAGGAGTATTACCACCTAAAATACGAAGTCTTTCAATTGGTAAAGCAAGATTTGTTCTTTTTAAGTCTAATTTTATTCAACGTTTTGTAGTTTTCAATGTACAAGTACATTAGTCCATTTCTCACTGATATAAAGAACTACCTGAAACTGGATAATTTTTATATATTAAAAAAAGAGGTTTAATTGACTCCCAGTTCTGCATGGCTGGGGAGGTCTCAGGAAACTTATAATCATAGCAGAAGGCAAAGAGAAAGCAAGCACCTTCTTTACAAGATAGCAGGAGAGAAAGAGAGAGATGGGGGAGTGGCCAAACACTTTGAAACAGTCAGATCTCCTGAGAACTCACTCACTATCATGAGAACAGCATGGGGGAAACCGCCTCCATTATCCAATCATCTCCTACCGGGTCCTTCCCTCAACGCATGGAGATTACAATTCAAGATGAGATTTGGGTGGGGACACAGAGCCAAGCCATATCAACAAGTCTCATACTTCTTTTATTAAGTGTTTTGTATTCTAGTTTTATGCTTCTGTAAATTACTGCTTTCTTAATTTTATTTTCAAATCGTTCACTGTTCTGCTAATATATTCTAACATCCACTCAGGGTGGTTACTGTAAGCACCCCCTTTTTGCCTATACAAAGTCCCTGTCATGCACGTCCGTGTAAAGACACCACCAAATAGACTTTGTGTGATCAATAAAGCTTTTTAATCACCTGGGTGCAGGCAGGCTGAGTCCAAAAAGAGAGTCAGTGAAGGGAGTTAGGGATGGGGCAGCTTTTTAGGACTGGGGTAAGCAGTGGAAAGTTACAATTAATGGGGGTTTTTCTCTTGTGGGCAGGGACGGGGGTCACAAGGTGCATGGTGGGGAGATCATAAGACTCAGTGTCCAAAAGAGGAATATCACGAGTTTGATTGATTCATCAGTTGGGACAGGACAGGAACATGTCATAATGGAATGTCATAAAGTTGGTCAATCAGTTAAGACAGGAGCTGACTGTTTCACTTCTTTTGCACTTCCCTGTTGCCTCAGGCCATCTGGATGTATACATGCAGGCTTGGGCTCAGAAGCCTGACAGTACCCACAGTTACGCTTATAAGAGAGGTTTAGGAAGGCTTCAATTCCTTCCCTCAACTTCAGCTGTGTCATTCTCTCTGGTCACACCATCTTTGGTGTTTTATATCTGAAATCTCCCTTTTCTTAACCTCTTCAGATTGCTGATTCATTGGATGATCTGATCTGCTTAGCATTTTGTTTCTTCTTAAATTACCTTTTCAGAAGCTTCTGTTGGAGGCATCAATCACAGCTGAGGACCAGTCCTATCCTATTCTGGCATGGAACTCCATTTTCAGTGATAAAACCCCAAATTGCTTTTGGCCTTTCTCGTTTTAAAAAGAATCAACTGGAAATTTAAATTTTTTTTTTCCTTTAAATGCATGCTGAAACTTAACTTTCCAATATATGGCTATAAAAAGAAAAAATTGAAAACAAAACAAACACAGAGATTTGAAAGTAATCATGCTTTGGAAAAATGTAACAATATCTAATAAAATATTATGCAATTGAACTACAAAAGACTTTTTAAAATGTTACTGAAGTATGCAGTATTCAATATTTTCTGTGATCTCAATCAAATATATCAACTACAAAAACCTTGAAACATGGTAGACAAGAATGTTAAACATTTTTGTCCCTGATAAGATTTTGGATTTCTTATTTTTATTCTATGTTTTCACAGTGAAATATATCAACAATGTTGGTGGATAAATTATCTAACGTATCTTTTACCACTACTCAATGCAGACTATGGAACCATTTATTTTTATACTAAGTTTAGAGGAATAATCTATGCAAGGAAAGCTATTATGTCCACTTGCTTCAGCATTCCCAGATCATTTTTATATTGCCCTTTCTACTAACCGGTGCTCATGCAAATGCATGTCACATAGGATTTAGAGCAGATTGCAGAAAAACAAACAGAACTTAACTTCTGCATAAAATACACTGTAAATAAAAATTAATTATCTTGGAGAATCTTCTTCACATTTACTATATATATTGACATACCAAATGAGGCCAAGTTGAACAAAAGAAATGCTAATTAAGAGAATACAATTGAATTATTAATGCCAGTTTAAAAAAATAAAAAGCTAATGAGTTAAAGGAATCAGTAAAAATTAGTAATTTGTTTTTAAATAATGCAAAATGATATAACAGAGGACCAAATTACTCCAAATGAACAATATTTCTAATTCCTCATATGAAGTAAAGAAATATTTATATTTTCTAGGAAACTATTAAGTCTTGACAGGGAATACTTCTTTTACCAAAATGTCTACATTTTATGTTGACATGTTACATTTTTGTCCTTTCCTCTAAAACATACATGACTTTATCTTTTGTCACTTTATTTTGTGTCATAATTAGCAACTGGAAGATTTCATCTACTAAGTGTGTAAGAATGAAGGACATTTTCACCAGAGCTTACTACACAAGTATAAGTAGTTCTGCTGAGGTATTTAGAGCAAGCAGACTTGAGCAAGGATATTTAGCCTATAAAATAATTCGGGGAACAGTAGCTGCGCTCCAAAAAGTGAAGGGTTGATCTATGGGTGAAAGATGTGCTTTGTTATCTGAAGCATCATCAGAAAGTAGAGTAAAGCATCAATGGATAAAGATAGAGGGGGCACTTTGGTTCATAATAAGGAAGAACTGTCTAATAATTGAGCATGATTGAAGTGGAATTGCATGGAGGTGGCCAATTCCCTCTCCTTGGAGGCCTTTGTTTTTGCAAATGCTTAGTATCTACTGAGTTAGCGTGCTAAGTCAGGGATTAAGTGACAGATAGTTGAGAGGAGTGATTTCAAAATTGTAGGTCACAGCACATTAGTAGGACATGAAATCAAATTAATAGATCTTGCCTGGAATTTTTGAAATGAATGTTATAAATTTATTTTACTCAACATTTTGATGAAAGTCATTCATGCTTCTTGCAGAAAATGTATATAAATACAGGTAAATCAAAAGAAAAAATAATCAAGAGACTATTGTAAAGACTATAATCTTACTATTCTGTTGTTTTATACTATTTTTCTACACATTTTTGTCTGTAGACAGACATTTAAACACATTCATTTTCTATCTATATATGTGTGTTCATATTAAATTTCCATTTAATTATGTTTGTGCAGTCATTTTTCCTCACTCATTTGGAGGGCTGATATTCGTCTATAGGACATTTTATTTTAATTGTTTTCATCATTTGTTTTTAAAAAATATTTGTAGACACATTACAGTTGTACACACTTATAGAATATGTAAGATATTCTGATATAAGTATATAATGTAAATAAATTAATGCCATGTTGGTAATAATGTGACAGGCCTTATGCTTTGTAGTCTTGTTATATTATTATGTATAGTCCTTAAAACCATGATGAAGTAGATATAATGATGCCCACTGTATAGATGAGGGCTCTGAGGATTACAAAGATTAAGAAAGTTACCAAGGCCAAATATCTAGTGTGTGATGTGGAATTAGAATGGACATAGTGCTAGAGATTTCCATTTAGAACAAAATGTTTGTAAGGAAATTGTGTATAGATCAGTTATCATAGATCAGAAACTGTATTCAACTTATTTCCAACACCTTCGTACCAAAGTTGAACTTGTTTTCTGAGATTTCTATCATCTGGAAATCAAAATATTTAATAATTATCCTACCCTTGCCTCTTGTCAGGTGTGGGACATAAGTCATTTTATCTCTATGGGTCTCCCTCTATTAAAATTTTAATGGTATAATTTTAAACACAGGAAAATTTATCCTTCATAGTATACATTTGCATGAGTTTGACCCTATTTATGATCTCAACCACAGTCAAGATATAGAAAAGTTCCATTACTCACCCACTACATTTCTTCATGTCTCTTTGTAGTCAACCTTTCCCCATCTCCATTCTGGTAACCACTGAACTGTTTTTGTTCCCTGCAGTTCTTCCAATGCAAGAATGTGATATAAATCACATTATACAGAACTATAGTCTAAATAATCTTTTGTATTTGGTTTCTTTTACTTAGCCAAATCTATTGCTTCATGTATATTGACATGTAGTCTCATGTATCAGTAGTTTGTTCCATTTCATTGCTGAATGGTATTCCATTATATAGATATACCAATGTTTGTTTACCCATTCATTGCCTGGGGAACACTTGGGCTGTTCCCCTTTTTAATGCATATAACCACTACATTTGTATTTAATTCAGTAATATACGAGAGTTCTGGTTGTTCTTCAACTTCACCAATGACTGGAATTCTCAGGTTGTGTTTTCTTTTTCATTTTAACTATTATGATAGATATGTAGGTGTGGTTTAGTCTTGTTTTAATTTGCACTTCTCTAGTAAATAGTGATGAATATTTTTTCATGTCCTTAGTTTTCGTCCATATATCTTCTTTGCTGAAGATTTTGTTAATATATTTTCTCCATTTTTAAACTGGATTTTGTTTTCTTACTATTGATTTTTTGCAGTTCTTTGTTTATACTACACATAAATCCTTTATCAGATATGTAATTTGCAAGCATTTTTTCTTTTCAAGTCTTTGGCCTGTTTTTTCTCTCTGAACAGTGACTTTTGAAGAGCAGAAGTTCTTAATTTTACTGAAGTTCAGTATATCAGTTTTTCTTTCATGTTCTTTGCCTTTGTTTTATATCTAGAGAAATCTTTGCTGAACTCAAAGTTGAAGAGATTTCTTCTATGGTTTTCTCTAAAAGTTAAATATTTGGGGGGTTTATATTTAGGTTTATAACACACTTTGAATGATTTTCGGTATAAAGTGTAAGACATAGATTGAGATTCATTTATTTAGCATACGGGCATTTATTTATTCCAGCATTATTTGTCAAAAAGACTCTCCTTTTTCTATTGAATTGCCTTTACAACTTGACAGAAAATTAATTGATTACATATATGACTATTTTGGGACTTATTCTGTTCCATTCATCTATATGTTCAGTATTCTAACATAATAAATATAATACAAATAAAGGAATAGGAAGGAAAGGTAAGGAAAAGATAAAAAATATATAAGCATGCGTTATTCCTGGTAAAAATAAACATTATTTCATGAAAGTTCTTGTTCAATTAAGAGAGTGTACATATGTTCATTAGATCATCACCATCAAAACTCAATACTTTTGAGTTTTCCATCACAAATGTGAAATTATTGAATTAGTTTTGTCCTTCTGTGATGCTCTAAAATCCAAGTTACCTAGGAGTTAAGTAGACAACAAATATATATTTATGTGTGTGTGTGTGCGCGCGCGCACACACTTTTTTCTCTTTCAGTTCTACTTTTCTACTTTTGTTCTCTGCAATGGTTGACAATGGTGCCAATATCTGCTGCCTTTCCCACAACATATGTTCTCCCTTTCTTCTACAATAACTGAATTCATGGCTAGACATATACTTATTTAGAAAAAAAGGTGTATTTTCCTGAAGCCCATGCAGCTATGTGTGCCAATGTGATTATGTTATTACCAATGAGATTTAGACAGAGTATCATATGGGATATTCAGGGAACTTTTAAATTAAATTAAATTTAAGGTTTGATTTTTTTTTTCTCTGAAGTAAGTGCTTGCATGCACTCTATATGTAATTCCTTCTTCTCTTTTAATTTTTTCTGGTGATTGGAACAGGCATATAAGCTTACAAGTTTGACGATGAACAACCCCATTCATCTACTCACCGGTTTTAAAAGGAACTGACAGAATTTCTTTCTTTCTTTTTTTTTTTTTTGGTTTGTTTGTTTGTGATTTTTTTTTTTTTTTTCCTTGAGACGGAGTCTATATCTCCCAGGCTGGAGTGCAGTGGTGCTATCTCGGCTCACTGCAACCCCCACCTCACGAGTTCAAGTGATTCTCCTGCCTCAGTCTCCCTCATAGCTGGGACTACAGAAGCGTGCCACCACTCCCGGTTAATTTTTTTGTATTGTTAGTAGAGACAGGGTTTCACAGTGTTAGCCAGGATAGTCTCCATCTCCTGACTTCATGATCCGCACTCCTCGGTCTCCTAAAGTGCTGAGATTACAGGCATGAGCCACTGCGCCTGGCCCAGAATTTCATACAGTGAAACTCGCATTCCCCTTGTAGGCAGCATTTATGTAAGGATGACTCAACATAAATCATGTTCAATATTTTGCCAATTAAGTTTTCTCTGTTACTGACAAGGAGATTGCCATCATTTATTTGACAGCATTCCTGATTTCCCCTCACCACTAAACATGACCTTTGTCTTCACCATCTTCATGAATCACACGACCACATCGCTATTGGTTTAGATCAACAAATCTTGGAGTTCTCTTTGACTCTTCTCTCTCACTCCTAATCCAATCAATCAGCAAATGGTCTCTTTCCGACCTTTACAGCATTTACAGAAATCACTTCCTCATTATTTGGTCCAAGCCATCATCCACCAGCCCTGTGGATGGCTACAATTGACCCACAGCTAGTTTCCCTTCTTCTACTCCAATCCCCTTCATTCAGTTCTTATCAGAACAAGCAGAGGGAGACTATTCGAAATAAGTGGTATCATTTCATCCTCTGTTCAAATTCTGCCGAGGGTTCTTTCTCATCCAGAGTAAAATCCAAAGTCCTTACTCTGTCCTTGTAGGCCTCACAATTTCTCACCTCCAGGTACCTCCTGTCTTCTCCTCTCTTCTCCCTTATTATCTTATTTCCACCCACTCTGGCCTGCATAATGGGTTTTTCCTACCAGATATCCTCTCTTAGTCCAGATAACCCTCACAGTTGGCTCTCTCCCTGCATTCAGGTCTCTGCTCAAATGTAAACTCATCTGAGAGGACCTTTTTTTGTTTTTTTGTTTTTGTTTTTTTTTCCCCCACTTATATAAAATATGACTCCTTCCAATACTTTATGTCTCCCATACTCTGTTTTATATTCCTTATGTCACTTAATCTCACAGACATTATTTTACAAAATTCAGATATTGCCTCCTTCCCTCACAGAGTCTGGGGCTTTGTTGCTTCGTTTTGTTCACTGATATCTCTAGAGCATCTGGAACAGGGCATGGCATGTAGTGCCCCTCAAGAAATATCTGTTGAATGAATGAATAAATTAATGAGAAAAAGAGGATGTGAAGTGAATCTTCAAGTCATGACTATGATACCTGCTACCCATAAGATAATAACTAACTGATCTCTGATCCTCATTTTAATCTTCTCTTGAGTGGGCATAATAATATATAACTGAGGATATTCACGTGAAGATTAAATAAAATTATCCTAATAAACATCCCACACAAGGCCCTACACACAAAAAATGGAGTCAATATGAGTTTGATAAATCATCAAATTTTGAAAAAATATGCAACCAAAGTCATCTAGTGATCTTGAGGGAAAGTACCTTGCAAGATTTTTCAGGCTAATGATGTAAATAAATTCAGATAATCTCCAAGCATTAAATGGAATTTATAATGCCTTAATACAATTCTCTAAAGCATTAAATATCCACGATCAAGAAATATCTGTGTTATTTATGCCTTGTAAAAAATGTCATTTATTGTAAACCTGAAACATTGGGTAGAATGTTTAGGAGGCTTTGTGACTTTTGACTAACCCCCTGAGAACAATCTTCGTAGAAAGAGATTGGCACTTCTCATACCTTGTCCCCCAGGGGAGGCTGCTGTCACTGCCAACACTCAGACAGTGCCCTTATGTAACTCTGCTGACATGAAGCATGCCTCCTTTGAGAGTGCAGTCAGTCCAGGCTTGAGTTCCTTTTTCACCAGAATTATCCTGAGACAAACTCATCTGGAAGCCTTCCTGCCACCTCTGATGCATCTGCCAGCCTTCCACTCCCAGGGCAGATATTTCTCCCTCACTTTACTCAAGCTCTTCTTGTCTTACTGTAGCATCCCTTGCTTCCATTCTTTTCTTCCTTCCCAATATTTTTCCCTTGTGCCTAAAGGAATTCACTTTCCCCTTTCACTTCTTGAAATCTCCCTTCTCCTTCTGGCTGATATATATGTACATTTATAAATAAATTATAATTTATTTACATATATTATAAAATTATCATTTTATAACCTATAAAATACAATAATCTATAATATAAAATTATAGCTTATAAAATTATATATGTAGAATTAGAATAGGTAGGTTGGAATCTCTTATTAATTCTATTTAAGACGACTTTGTGCAATAATGAACATTTTCTTTATCTGTTCTGCTCAACATGGTCACCACTAGCTATATGCAATTATTTGGGATGGGGTCCCTAACCCCTGGGCTGTGAACTGGTACCTATCTCTGGTCTGTGGCCTGATAGGAAGCAGGCAGCACAGCATGAGGTGAGTGGCCAGAGCAAGCATTGCCACCTGAGCTCTGCCTCCTGTCAGATCACCAGCAACCTTAGATTCTCATAGGAGTGTGAATCCTATTGTGAACTGCTCATGTGAGGGGTCTAGACTGCATGATCCTTATAAGAATCTAATGCCTGATGATCTGAAGTGGAAGTTTCATACCAAAACTATCCCCTAACCCTTCTGTGGAAAAAATATCTTCCAGGAAACCAGTCCCTGGTGCAAAAGTTTGGGGACTGCTGATTTGGGACTTTATGTTTAGTGTAACTGAGGAACTGATTGTTTTATTTTTTATTAATTTAATTTAAATAGTGACATATGGCTAGTGGCTACTATATTGAACATCATAGTTCTAGCCCCTTTCTCTTCCACCCTCAAATGAAAGACTATTTATGATTCCAGAGATAATACTCTCGACTCTTTACCTTCTGACTAATTCCATTCATCAATTGAACATACCAGTTTAATTCTTTGTCTCCTGGTTTTTCGTCTTACATTCCACCTCAAGCCCCACCATTACAGTGGGAAACTTCAACTTGTATACCTGTAACCTATCTTCAAACCCTGAAGCTCCAATCTATAATATTGTTATTTTATATGTATTATACTCTACTCCATAGTCTCTCACATATGAAATATTAAATTTGAATCATTTACCTTTTGATCACCATAGTTGAGAGAAGTGTTAAATAATGTCTTGTGTAGTAATATGCCGTCTACTAAAAGTTATACACTGGTGCTGCAGTTAGGATTCATTGCTTTTCCATGCTATGCATCAACAACCACCTGGTCTGTAATCTTATAGCACTTAATACACTTCCAATATAAAACACTGTAGCACTTAGTAGCACTTATTGTAACTATCCCTTGATTTCTCTATATTCCCATTAGAATTTGTAGGGGAAAACTTTCTCATTTATATACTATTACCCAACACTTTAGATGGTACTGGACACATCAAGGCTCTCAATAAAGGAGTGAATAAAGGAGTAAGTTAATGAATGAACTCATTTTATTAGCTGATGCGATGAGTCACAATATTTTATAAGATCCCTGACAACTACTCTACACTTACATGAATTATCAACAGTGATCTGAATAGAGAAATAGGGTTGTGGCATGTCCCCTGGTAATCACACAGAGCCCAGACAGATCACAAATGCATTAGGATAGTCTCACCCTGATGAGGATTTGCATTTCTAACTAGAATTTAATCCATCTAGCACTTCAATTTTATAGGTGATAATTAGTAATTTCATCACAAATTTGGAGCTTGGAGTTATCATAGAGTCCTTAACTCAAGTTTCACAGCTTTTATTGGATAGAGATAACAGTTTAGGATTTTGTTGTTGTTGTTGTTGACTTTTGTTTGAATCATTGCTTGTTTTTTTGTGTTTGTTTTTGTTTTTGGTTTTTTGAGAAGGAGGCTCGCTCTGTTGCCCAGGCTGGAGTGCAGTGGCATGATCTCAGCTCACTGCATCCTCTGCCTCCCGGAGATTCTCCTAGCTCAGTCTCCTGAGTAGCTGGCACTGCAGGTGCATGCCACCATGCTCAGTTAATTTTTGTATTTTTAGTAGAGACAGGATTTCAACCATGTTGGCCAGGATTTTCTCAATCTCTTGACCTCATGATCCGCCCACCTCGGCCTCCCAAAGTACTGGGATTACAGGCGTGAGCCACTGCACCCAGCCAATTTCTTGTTTTTGATTTAAAAATTATTGCTGTTTCAATAGCTTGCTTTGACTTAAACTCAATGGAGAAATGGCTCATCCTTACCAGGAACTTGACATGTTTTCTATGAATAAACGCAAAATCCAATTTCAGATGATAGTTACAACATATGCCATTCAGTCTCTACTCTTACAATATTAATATGTACAGATTTTTTTCTGAAAATATATGAACATTAAAAAAAGAAAATATGTATCAATTTAAGTATTGTGTTCTGTGAGACCAAGGAAAGAACCTGCAGGTTCTAACCATGTCAGCTCTCCTTGTATTTTACGGACAATGTGTTTTAAATTTCTAAGGCAGAATGGTATGATTGAAGATATTTAACACAGAGATCTTAGTATGTTCTTAAGAAACAGATAGAACCTTTGCAAGCTCTAAGAGATTCTTAAGAATTTTGAACATTACTTGTCTTTCTTATACTTTATTATTCTATTTTTAAAGGAAATAAAATTATCTAACTCTAGTCCTACTCCAAGTATTTTAAATCCTATTCCTGTTAAATAATAAGAATAACAAATCATAATGGCCTAGCATTTTGATTACTTCCCTCGAGGAAATCTCTGTTAAATGCTCTGTGTAACTTGTGTAATATAATACTCATATCAACACATAAGTTTAATATTAATATAATCGTTTTGTAGATGAGGAAGCTGAGGTCCAGGGAGGTTAAATACATTTACCAATAATATAACAATTATACACCTTATCTATTCATTAAATTTGGTTCCAATGCCCATGCCATTAACTGTTGAGCAACATTGCCCTGCTCTTAAGCTCTGCTATATGTAATTACATAAGTCCCATATTAACCGTTTTTCTCCAGTGTGAATATTACATTGTTTTAATTACCATAGATTTATAGACTATAAAGCCATAGAACATCCGGTAGGGCAAGACTTTTCTCCTAATATCTGGAAAGGTAGATCTTTCCTCGTTTTTATTTACTATTTATTATACATTATGTATTCTTCAAGTAAGGAATACATAATGTATAATTATGTATAATACATAATACCTCAAGTGAGGAATACATCATGTATAATAGGATTTTATTATGCTTAATGTATACTATATAGTAAGTATAGTATATGCTTAATATATACTATATAGTAAGTATAGTATATGCTTGACATATAATATAAACAAAATATATGCTATAATACATTATACATACATTCATATATTCATTATGTAAATAAATATATAATACATATATTCATTTAGCTGCATAATACATGCTATAAGAATTCTGATTAGAATTATATTAAATTTATACATTGTTTTATGTAAAATACATTTGCATATAAATTTGAAGTTTTCTACATAGAAATATGGTATCTCTCTTTATTACGATCTTATTTGCCTTTTATAAAGTTATATATTCTTCTTTATTTAGCTCTTAATGTGTCTTGACAGCTATCTTTCAAAGAATTTAGTAGTGTTTTTATTGTTTTTAATGGTATTATTTTCCATTATTAAAAAAAAATCAGTATTTCTTTTCAAATACATCAATGATGGAGACTAATAAGACTTGATTTTTAAACCTTTAATTTTGAAATAATTTTAAATATAAATAAGTTTTTCCAATGTGATGTAGGGATATTTGACATACCCTTCACCCAGCTCTCCCTAATGTCAACACCTTGCACAGCCATGGTATAATGTTCTAAACTACAAAATTAATTTCAGTACAACATTATCAACTAAATTAAAGACTTTATATGAAATGCATTAGTTTTTAAGGTTCTTTTTCTCTATCAAGATTATACAATAAATTTTGTTGTTTCATTCAATCTGTGACCATCAATTTTTTATTGTCTCTTCCAGCTTTGACACTTTCTAAGGAGTACTGGGGAGTTATTTTATAGAATGTTCCATAATTAAAGTTTGCCTTATATTTTCTTATGATTAGATGAAGATTATTTTTTAAAGGATACAGACAAATGATGCATTCTCAGTATATCACGTCAGGTTACATGGTGCCAATACATCTTTTTATTGGCGATATTACCTCAATCACTTGGTTAAGGTGGAGTTTGCTGGGTTTCTCCACTATAAATCTACTATTTCCCCCTTTACAATTAACAAATATCTTGGGAGATATACTTTGAGACTTTGTAAATATCCTGTTTCTCCTCAAACTTTGACCCCCTAATGTTACTATTCATTATTAAGTCTTGCAGATGGTAATTATTAACATTGAATTCTACTGGTAATTTTTTATTCCATAATTCCTTCTACATTTGGAGTTCTTTAAACAAGAGATAACTCCGTTCATCAATCGATCTCTCTATCGCTGTATCTGTCTATCTATCTATCCATCCTATCACCTACCTGTCTATCTATCTAAATCCATTTATTTATTTATTTCCATTTGGATCCCTATATTAATTTTAGTGTATGTCTTTTAATTCAACAATATTGTTATTTAATTTATAGCTAAAATTATTTCAGGTTTGTCTCTTGGAAGTACTTTCTGGTTGACTCCTGTTCTCTCTTCAATATATCTCCATACCTTTTTTTAACACTTTCTTACTTTCTGGTACCAGAAAATGATTCTACTGCTCTTTTTTCATGGAACTGTAGATCTGATTTTGTGTATTGGTGTTGAGTTTTAGCTTAAAGTGTGAATTTTAGAAAAATTTTGGTAGGTTATTTTTTATTCTGAAATATATTATAAATGTTTTTAGAAATATTTTTAATCTTAATTGCAGTTTATTATTGTATTTCTCTATATCAATTTTACAGATTATCTAAAAATATTAACGTGATATTTAAAATGGTCTAGGTCATATATCTATGGAATGGCAAAAAACTGGACTTGATACAACTATTATAATTCTAAAATCCATGATCACTGTTCATACCACTGAGCCTATCATAGGAAGAGACAAATACAATCTGCTTATCATAACATTAAGCATTTAATACACAGTTATTTGTAAACCATGATGGTTAAGCTTCTGTTCCCTAAATGAGTCCTGTATGGAGCCCTGTACAACCTTTACCTCAGCCAAGGTTATACACCAAATACCTGGTAAAAATGAGATTCACACTCAGATTTGTCTTGCTTTAAATGCTACCCCACCTTGCCATCCTTAAAATACGAGCAATCTGCTGAGATGTTAAATTTCAAAGTTGTTTTGGTGAATGATTTGGATAAGACATGAGTGTATATGTGTGTGTATGTGCATATATATATATAAATGTACATTTACATGTAAACATACATATAAGAAGTCTGTGTGTATGTGTATAGAACGCAAAAGACTCCATCATAAAATGGTTAGAACTAATAACTGAATTTAGTAAAGTTTCAGGGTATAAAATCAATGGATAAAAATCAGTAGTATTTCTATATGCCAATAACAAGCAATCTCAAAAATAAGTCAATAAATCAATTTCATTTACAATAGCCAAAGAAAAATATCTAGGGATAAATTTATCCAAGAAGGTGAAACATCTCTACAATGAAAATTATACCATCAGAGTGAACAGGCAACCTACAGAATGGGAGAAAATTTTTGCAACCTACTCATCTGACAAAGGGCTAATATCCAGAACCTACAAAGAACTCAAACAAATTTACAAGAAACAAACAAACAACCCCATCGAAAAGTGGGCAAAGGATATGAACAGACATTTCTCAAAAGAAGACATGCATACAGCATACAGACACATGAAAAAATGCACGTCATCACTGGCCATCAGAGAAATGCAAATCAAAACCACAATGAGATACCATCTCACACCAGTTAGAATGGCAATCATTAAAAAGTCAGGAAACAACAGGTACTAGAGAGGATGTGGAAAAATAGGAACACTTTTACACTGTTGGTGGGATTGTAAACTAGTTCAACCATTATGGAAAACAGTATGGCGATTCCTCAAGGATCTAGAACTAGAAATACCATTTGACCCAGCCATCCCATTACTGGGTATATACCCAAAGGATTATAAATCATGCTGCTATAAAGACACATACACACGTATGTTCACTGCGGCACTATTCACAATAGCAAAGACTTGGAATCAACCCAAATGTCCATCAGTGACAGACTGGATTAAGAAAATGTGGCACATATACACCATGGAATACTATGCAGCCATAAAAATGGATGAGTTTGTGTCTTTTGAAGGGACATGGATGCAGCTGAAAACCATCATTCTCAGCAAACTATCGCAAGAACAGAAAACCAAACACTGCATGTTCTCACTCATAGGTGGGAACTGAACAATGAGATCGCCTGGACTCGGGAAGGGGAACATCACACACCAGGGCCTATTACGGGGAGGGGGGAGCGGGGAGGGATTGCATTGGGAGTTATACCTGATGTAAATGAGAAGTTGATGGGTGCTGACAAGTTGATGGGTGCAGCACACCAACATGGCACAAGTATACATATGTAACAAACCTGCACGTTATGCACATGTACCCTAGAACTTAAAGTATAGTAATAAAAAACAAAACAACAACAACAACAAACACACACACACACACACACACCAAGAAAATTATAAAATGTGGTGAGAAAAACTGTAGAAGACACAATAAATAGAGCATTATCTTGTGTTCATGGATGGAAGAATTAATATTGCTAAAATGGTCCTACTATCCCAAATGATTTATGGACTGAAGGCAATCCTGATCAAAATACCAATGATATTCTTCATAGAAATAGAAAATAACCTCGAAATTCATGTGGAGCCACAAAAGAACCCAAATAGTCAAAGCAATCTTTTGCCAAAAGAACAATGCTGGAGGCATCATACTACCTGAATTTAAAATATACTACAAAGTATAGCAAACAAAACAGAATGGTACTGGCATAAAACAGACACATAGACCAATGGAACAGAATAGAGAACCGCAAAAATACATCTATGCATTTATAGTCAGCTGACTTTCAACAAAGTTTCCAAGAACACATATTGGGGAAATAATGGTATCTTCAATAAAAGTGCTAGGAAAACCAGCTAGTCACATGCAGAAGATTAAAACTGAATCCCAAACTTTCATCACATATAAAAATCAAATCGAAATGCGTTAATGACTTAAATAGAAGACCCAAAACTGTGAAACTAATGGAAGAAAACAAAGAAGAAATGCTTCATGGAATTTGACTGGGCGAGCATTTTTCTATATGACCTCAAAAGCTCAGGAATAAAAACCAAAAAGTAGACAAATGAAACTACATCCAACTAAAAAGCTGTTTCACAGCTGGAAATAATAAAGTGAAGAGACAACTGACAGAATAAGAGAGAGTATTTGCAAAATATGCACATGACAAACGTCAATATCCAGAATATATAAAAACTCAAACAACTTAATAGAACACACAAAAAACATAACACAATTTAAAAATAGGTGAAAGATCTGAATAGACATTTCTCAAAAGAAGACATAGAAATGACCAATAGATATATGACAAAATGTTCAACGTCAGTAATCATTAGAGATTCAAATCAAACTTACAATAAAATACTACCTCACCCCAGTTAGAATGGCTATTACCAAAAAGACAAAAATAACAAAAGCTAGTGAGGATGCTGAGAAAAGGAAACTTTAATACACTGCAGGTAGCAATGCAAATTAGTACAGCTATATTGAAAAACAGTATAGCAGTTCCTCAAAAAAATTAAAAATACAACTACCATATGACCAGCAATCCTATTTCTGAATATATATCCAAAGAAATGGAATCAGTACGTTGAAGACACATCTGCATTCACATGTTTATTGTGGTGATATTCACAATAGCCACAATATAGAATCACTTTAATGCCCATCCATAGATGAATAGATATAGAAAATATTTATATTTTCTATATATTTTCAAACACACACACGACTCAAAATGGACTGTCATTCAGCCTTAAAAACAGAATGAAATCCTGTCACTTATGGCAATATGTATGAACCTGGAGGACATTATGTGAAGTAAAATAAACCAGGCACCGATGACAAATACCACATGTATCATTCATTTGTATAATCTAAAAAGTTTATTTCACAAAAGTAGACAGTAGAATAGTGATTATAGAGGCTGGAGAAGGGGGAGGAGATGTGGTATTGGGGGAGATTGCTCAATAGGTACAAAGTTACAGTTAGACAGGAAGAATGGGTTCTGGTATTCTATTACACAGTAGGGTGACTATAGCAAATAATAATGTGCTATATATTTCAAGATCGCTAGAAAGGAAGATTTTCAATTTTGCCACCACAAAGAAATGATAAATGTTTAAAGTGATAGATACGGTAATTGCCCCTAGTTAATCATTATATGATGTTTACATGCATCAAAATGTCATACTGTACCCCATAAATAAGTACCATTATTATGTGTCAATGATAAAATGACTAATGGGAAAATAAGCATCTTTATTTGAAAATAAGTTTAAATATATTATGCAGTGAATATCAAAAAGTTGGAATTTTTATATATACTTTGATCAGTCAAACATCAAGGAAATATAAGTAACACAGTCTTTACTTGTTATCAAATAGGGATGAGTTTATTTTGTCTGTAGCTAATATGATCTTCCTAATTTAAAATAATAATAAAGATAGTTCAGTCCTAAAGATCTATGTGCAAGAACATATATAGTTGACCCTTGAACATGTGAAGGTTGGGGGTGCCACCTCCTGCACAATTGAACATCTATGTGCAACATTTGACAATCCCAAAACTTAATTACTGATCGTCTACTGTTGACTAAAAGCCTTACTGATAAAATAAACCATTGATAACACACAGTTTGCGTGCTATATGTATTATATACTCTGCTCTTACACTAAAGTAAGCTAGAGAAAAAAAAAGCTAAGAAAATCATAAGAAAATGTCTTCACCATTTTTTGAGCAAAACTGGATCATCATAAGGCTTTCAATCTTGTCCTCATGTTGAGTAGGCTGAGGAAGAGTAAGAAGAGGCCTTGGTCTTTCTGTCTTAGAAGTGACAGAGGTGGAGAGGTTGGAATGGGAGGCAGGAGAGGTAGGCATATTGGCATAACTAACAGAAATACATCTTAATTTCTGTCTAACTGTTCTGGTTTTCTGTTTCTGTAAAACTGTTTCTATATGGTATCAATCCTTTTTCACCAGTTGCTTTAGCTTCAGTGCCCATATCATAGAAGGCTTCCTCTCATAAAAGAAGTCAAAGCAGTCTTGAACAATCAAAACCCTCCCGACAGATTGCCTAACGTCAATTCGTTTTCCAGCACTGCTTCTTCTACGTCTTCTTCCTTATTGTCATATACTCATTTGGACGCACTCATTTATGTTAAGTCATCTGTTAATTCATCTGCTGTAGTGTCTATTAGCTCTTGAATTTCTCCAAGATCTATATCTTAAAACCTTTCAGCTGCCCCCACTCTTTTTATTTTATTATTATTATTATTATTATTATTTTTTTTTTTTTTTGCCATATCCACGATCTCTTTCATGATTTTCTTGACTGGCTCCATTTTAAATCCTGTGAATTTATGCACAACACCTGGACACAGTTTTCTTCAGCAAGAATTCATTGTTTGGGACTTGATGGCCTTAATAGCTTTTTATATAATAATGATGGCATTTTCAATGGTGTAAATCTTCCAGAGTCTCATGATTTGCCCTCTACTGGAGTCTTCCTTCGTAGTGTTGATAATCCTTCCCATAGAGTGCTGTGAGCAACGGGCCTCAAAGGCCATTATGACCTCCTGGTCTAGAGGTGTAATTAGAGACATTGTATTTAGGGACAAGTAGATCACTTCCTCACCATGGGTGTTTCACTCATGGGGTTCTGAGTTGTCAGGGGTGTCCTTCAATATCTAAAGAACTTTAAAAGGTAGTCCCTCACTGGTAAGGTACTTCCTGACTACTTCAGGGACAAAATATCAATGGAATCAATGTAGAAAAAGGGTTCTTGTTGTCCAGGTTTTCTTGTTTTACAATGAAAGTACTGGCAGCTGGTGTTTATCTTTTCCCTTCAAATCTTAGGGGAGAGCAGCTTTATAGATAAAAGCAGCTCTGATCATAAACCTGATTGCATTTAAATGAAACAGTGAAGTTTCTTCCTGCCTCACTGCTGGTGTTTGGTCTCTTCCTTGCGTATGTTATTTGTGACATTTTTGCCAGAATAAGGCACTTTTATCTGCAGTAAAAACTTGTTCAGCCAGATATCCTTTCTCTTCAATTGTTTTCTTAATGAATGGCATCCGGGAACTTGTCTTCACCATCTTGGTCAGCAGAATCTTCTTCCCTGTTATCTTTTTTTTTTTTTTTTTTTTTTGAGATGAGTCTCTCTCTGTTGCTCAGGCTGGAATTCAGTGCTGCGATCTCAGCTCACTGCAACTTCCGCCTCTCTGGTTCAAGAGATTCTTTGCTCAGCCTCCCGAGTGGCTGGGACTACAGGCGCATGACACCACGCCCGGCTAATTTTTTTGTATTTTTAGTAGAGACAGGGTTTCACCGTGTTAGCCAGGGTGGTCTCGATCTCTTGACCTGGTGATCTGCCCACTGCAGCCTCCCAAAGTGCTGGGATTACAGGCCTGAGCTACCGCGCCCGGCCCTATCTTAAGATTTTTTTTAAAGCTAAATCTCTTTCTAAAATTGTTAAACCATCCTTTGGTGGCATTAAATTATCCAGCTTCAGAGCCTCATCTTCTTTTTGCTTTGAGTTTTTGTATAATGACTTTACTTTTTCTTAAATCTAGAGTCTATAAGTAGGTCTTTCTTATAGCAATCCTGCATTGACATAAAAGTTACACTTTCAGTAGAAAGGTATTTTAGGAAAAGTGCAAGTTTTCATTTCTGCCGGCATAAATGTAGCAATGAGTACACATTTTTTTTTTCTTTTTAAACAATGGTCCTTATGCTGGATTTATTTAATTTGAAATGTGGTCAACCACCGCTGCAAATCTCAATCTACAATACATATTAAATAATTCAACTTTTTTCTTGTCATGTCATGACCTTCCTCTGCTTCTTGAGAGCATTTCCAGCATCACTAGTGACACTTTATATGGGACTTGTGATTTTCAATGTTTATGATATCACATTAAATATGATGAAAAATTATATTACATTAAATATTATGAAAAATACACTAGAACGGCAAGAGATCACTTTTCACTGAGATACACAACTTACTGGAAAGATGAACTGCTCATGTAGCGATCAGAGTCATAGGGCATTTTATGCTGATACTTGCAACATTTGAGCCATCTGCAGTAGTCACAGAGGGTGGCTACGAAATATTAGAGCAGTACAGTACATTTTATGCATTTACAATTTAATACTGCATCTTTCCATTTGTTTACATTAATCTCAACTTTTTGAATGATACCATTTCTGGTCTGTAAGTGTTTAGTGTTTATGTGCATAAGTTTTGATAGATATTTACTTTTTATAATAGGTTTGCCTATAGTTTATGGTGGTAAATGATAAAATAGACTAGTGTCTACATATATTTTATGTATGCATAACATACCTAATCTTTTCTTCATTTTTTCAGTATTTCTAGGCTACAAGATTCATCTATGAGTTTTTTCAAATTGTTAAAAAATCTCTAAAAAATATTTCAATATATTTATTGAAAAAAATGTACATATAAGTGGGCTCATGTGGTTTAAGCCCAAGTTATTGGGTCAATTGTATATACGTGTACATATAATGCATATATATATATAGAGAGAGAGAGACAGATCATGCTAATTAAATATATCACACATGTATATGTATATATCATACTCATTATTTTCCAAATCTATAATAGAGTTAACATGTCCTGACAATGTGAATTTTTTGCAGGGTCATACTGAACTTGGGACTGTCAAGTTATTGGGGATACAGATCTCTATAGAAATTGCACAAAAGTGACTCCAAATAAGAAGAGATAAATCAATAACTTTCTCAAATCTGAGAGAGAAAAAAGTTCCAATGTACTTTAACAGTACCAGATGCTTTGCAGCATGAAATCCGCCAAAGATTTTACAAGTGACTGAATAATTTTGATCTTTGGTTTTCTTGTCATTGAAATCATTTTGCTAATATCTACTCACAAGGGTAATTGTAAAGATTAAGTCAGCTGGTATAGGTAAAGTCATCAGCATACTGCTTAACATATATGAACTGCTCTGTTAATGGTAAGTATAACTACTGGTCTTATTATTATCATGAGCAACACTGTCATTACTAATATTAAGATTAATTATAGCCTTCCATGTATGCTGCTATTCTCTTCTCTGGAATTATATTCCCCCTTAGTAAAACAGGTTTAGCTAATCTAGTACAGCTATACTCAGAGATGACTGCATGTGCTTTGCTAAGACCTGAAGTTGGTGTCTATGATGCTGGCAATGATTGAAGAAAGGACAAGAACCCACTTCACTCAGCAATACTTTATAACACAGCCTCAGAGAGGACAATTTCCTGCCCCATGACAGTTTTATTATTACAGCTTTCATCTCAACAGGCGGAATAAATACAACCTTCGTAAGAAGTGCTCCAGATAGGCCAGCAAGTATTACACTGACTTTTGACACAGGAAACACTGAAATTATGAATGTAATATTGTCATGTTTGTTTTGTGCCTTGGAAAGCCAGCTAGAATATTGAATATAAAGTTGTGTTGTAGAAATGTAAATCAGCTGTTAAACTATATTAATAAGAGGCAGTCTCTCCTTTCATTATCTAGCTCCTGTTCTCTTTTTCTTTGTCATGTAAACATTTAGGCTACAGATGAAGTGTTTCTTACATGAATGTACATGTGACTTCTGGATGAGATTAGAAATCATGCTGCTGCTTTAATATATTCACATGAATACATTTAGGGGAAATGCTTCTATTTTTTAACACTAAGGTAAACCTTTCATTAAAGTTTTAGAAAGCAATCAAAATTATTTTTCCCTCGTCCAATTGGCTCACATTATCAATCGTCAATCACATTATTCAGATACACTATGGTTTTTTTTTTTTAATTTTGGAGAGTCTTGCTCTATCCCTCAGGATGGAGTACAGTGGCATGATCTTGGCTCACTGCAATCTCCACCTCCTGGGTTCAAGCAATTCTCATATTTCAGCTTCCTGAGTAGCTGAAATTCTCATATTTCAGCTTCCTGAGTAGCTGGCACCTGCCACCATGCTGGCTAATTTTTATATTTTTAGTACAGATAGGGTTTTACCATGTTGGCCAGGCTGGCCTCAAACACCTGATCTCAAGTGATCTGCCCACCTTGGCCTCTCAAAGTGCTGGGATTGGAGGTGTGAGCCACCATGCCCAGCCTCAGATACACTACTAAAAATAAAGATGACAATTTTATGAATATGCATTGTTGAGGTACCTATATCATGTTGATTACATGGTTAATCTTTGAACTCTTGCTTCAATCTGCCTGAGTTCATATTCTGCCTTATCTTAAACACGTTACTGAACTTCTCTCTGCTCCACTCATTCAACAGATGTTTAGTGACCCTCAACCATGGGCTGTGCACCATTCTAACACAACGTTGAACAAAAGAGATAACAATCTGTAAGCAAATAATGTTTATACATTAGTGGGAGGAGATCAATAAATTATTAAAAAATGTGTATCAGGTGATGTGTCATCATCCACTGTATAAATAGAACCAATTTATACAGTATTGGTTATATATACCTGCACATATGTGTACATATATAGACACATGCACAAAGATACAAATATATAGAGAGATACAAATATACATATATAGAGATATGTGTATATCTCTATATACATATATATAGAGAGAGATTTCAAGGAAATGGCTTACAAGTTTGTGGAGGCTTCAGCAGGGAGTCAATCTTTCACTGAAGGTCTTCAACTGATTGACTGTGGGATAGTTATGGAGAATAATATTTTTACTTAAGAAACAATGATTTGAACATGTATCTCACCTAAAAAAAATTCTTCACAAAAATATCCAGACATATTTGATCAAATATCTGGGTATTGCGGCCTAGCCATACTTTATCTCTAAGTCATAACTCAGTTATGCTTCCACTTAACATGATAAAACTATTTTGCTTGCAAATAAAAATGCATGAAACTTTTCCTAGGAAGGGATTCAAAGTCCTTGGGTAATGATCATTCTTCTCCTTGATATCCGTAGTAACTTAAATACTATTACATAAAATCACTACATGTTATGATACATGACAAAGGAATAAGAGAGAGAAGAAAATGAAAAGAGTTGCCACGCACACACAAATATATATTTGTGATGAAATAAGGAATACTCATAAATACTCATGACAATTACAGTTCTAATTTCTGTAGCTGATGACATCTTCCTGCATAGCTGTTATTTATAGTTTATTCTACTTCTCATTCTCTATTACCTTTACTATCAGCAAGTAACTCAACTGGTTCTGGCTCTTTACCCGATGGGTTGACTCAAACCTTCATTCTTAAAGGGTTTGGGCTTAATAATTTTCCCTGAATTTAGTACTTGTAGTTTTCCGTTGACTAATAATAGGGCACGATATGACTAAGAGACACCCTAAGAGAGCTCCTGTATTTCAGACATATTGATTCAGCTCCATTGTGAGTAGCAGTCCCATTTCCCCTTGGTAATTAGGATTAATTACAAGCCAACGCTGTAACCTCCTTCTCTGCCTGTTGATTAAAGGAATGAGTAGTACAAAGTAGTCAGATGGCTGCCTTAATGTCCAATTCAATGGAGTCATTGTTTCTTCCAGTAGAAGCATTCCTCCCTTTGGAATTAAAATTTCTAGGTCAACAGAACATAATTTTGCAGTGACAGGATGGAAAATTTTGCTGGTGAATGACCAGGATAATAGTGAGTGGTGTCACCCCCCTTTCTACTCATTGAATACTGGACCTGTGAATCCTGACTATGGGAGAAACAACACCATGTATTAGATGCTGATTCAGATTGTATACAGCTTCCTGAAGAGCCTTGCCCAAACCCTGCATGGTATTTCCACCTAGCTGGCACTGTAACTGAGTCGTCCAAAGCCATGAAGCCATTCCGGCATTCTGTCAAGTGCTTCAGGATGGTGAAGAACATACTAACACACTAGTACATGTCATGGTCACGGGCCCATTGCTGCATTTCATTTGCTGTGAAATGAGCGTCTTGACCAGGATAAAGCTACATGGAATATCATAATGACAGATAATGCATTCTATAATTTGTGAATGATAGCTTTGGCAGAAGCATTGTACGCAGTGAAGGCAAATCTTTATTCGGAGTGTCTATTCCAGTAAGAACAAAACTCTGCCTCTTCCATGATGGAAATTGACCACAGGGCAACCAGATCTACCAGGTAGCTGCCTGATGACCCTTGAGAATGGTGCTATGTGGGAGACTCAGTGTTAGTGTCTGCTACTGGATGATGGACACTCAGCTGTGGTCATAGACAGGTAAGACTTGTTGAATAGAAGTGCATGTTGCTGAGTGTATGCATTGGCTCTACCCCTTTTGCACATGCTGAATAGGTGAGTTGAATGGGGATGTAATGTGAATGGGAAACCTGTGCATTCCTCAAGTCCTTGATGTTGAAACTAAACTCTGCAATCCTTTCAGGATTGTGGCATTGCTCTTCATTTACTATTTCCCTAGTTAGAAGTAATTCTAGTGGCCTCCACTTGGCCTTTTCTACCATAATAGCCTTTATTCTATGTTATAGAGAGTAATCTTCTTTAATCAATGTTTATAGATTTAAATGTTTATTTTATATTCAAATACCTTTTATAGAAATATCTAGAATAGTATCAGTAAATATCTTGTACCATGGCCTCACCAAGTTGACACATAAAATTATCATTACACAATGATACAAAATGAGGCCTCTTCATAATTTTAGGCTAGACAAAAACAGTGTCAATATATCACCCACAAAATACCAAGGATCTTCTTTCTTGGCTAAAACAAGTGGCTACTACTTTTTTTTTTTCGAGATGGAGTCTTGCCCAGGCTGGAGGGCAGTAGCATGATCTTGGCTCACTGCAACCTCCATCTCCCAGGTTTAAGCAGTCTTCCTGCCTCAGCCTCCCGAGTAGCTGAGATTACAGGTGCCCACCAACAAGTCTGGCTAATTTTTGTACTTTTAGTAGAGTCAGGGTTTCTCCATGTTGACCAGGCTGGTCTTGAACTCCTGATCTCAAGTGATCCACCCACCTTGGCCTCCCAAAGTGCTGGGATTAGAGGCATGAGCCACTGTGCACAGCCGTGACTACTACTTCTTTACAAATTACAACTTTATCTTCATTCTCTGTCTCTCTAAATAAGATTAATTGAGATGGTCACAAAATTGTTCCCACTTTCTGAAAGCATCAGTCTAGAACAAATCCCCATTCCCTGAGACCCACACTCAAGTCACCCAACCAAAGTCCAAATATTACACAATTCCCCGTGGTGCATGGTCTCTCTCTCTCTGCAGAGAGTGATTAACTCAATTTGTTCAACTGTAGATATGCTCTTGATGGTCTTTGGTTAGAAGGCATTGACATGAGTAACATGTCAAGTAAATGCACATATCTGATGGCTTGAAAATAAAAGACATATCAAGGTATAATCTGTGATTTACAAATAGCATACTGTAGTCTAAGAAAATGTAACAAGAGTGATGAGATAAGGCTAGTGAAGATAATAGGTCTAATATTTCATGCCTAAGCATGTATATTTTACCCAAGGAAAAGGGGAACAATAAAACATGTTAAGAAACACAACAGAATTTTAGAAAGATCACACCAGAAACACTAGGACATATGATGTTAGTTACTTTCCATTTGTATTATGCTGGTCACTTCAGGACTAGTTACCACATGTCAAACATGGAGGACATTACTTCAGTTTTTATAGTAAGTAGCTGAGCCCAGACAGAAAACTAGTGCCCAGTTCAGTCCATATGCCTACAGTTGAGACCAAGAGGAAGTAGATAAGGCAATGTGAGTTGATTGTATAATATCATTTCTTCTTCCCGAAAATGAAAAATGAATCAATTAGAAAACTTTCATACATTCTGTAGTGATGGAATATCAAGTTATTGGAAGAAGAAGGACAGATTTTATTTTGAACAAATAAATTGAAGTTCTAAAAATTAAGAGTGTGAGTTTTCTCAAAACATTTTAAAATCTTTTTTCAAATTCCTGGCCTTATAATTGATCTACTCATTCTTTGCAAATGGCCTTGTTATTTCCTCAAATTCTCTTTGTTGCAATGGATTCTGATTGTTTCTTCATTACCTCTCTGCTGTTACAGAGATTAAGAACTGTCACTACGTCTTGGACATCATCTTTTTGCACCTTCTTTTGTGCCATGACAAATCATTTATTTCTCATCCCTTTTCTCTTGAATTTTTGATATGTTCATATTTGAAACAACAGAACCAAATAAATGGTCAGGGAAGAGTGTTACTACTATTAGTGAGAATTTTTATGTCCAAGAGGAAACCCTGAATGGTCAAATACAACCTTAGAAATCAGTATATCAGTAATTTTTACAACATAACTTAGAATTTTTAAATGACAATAAAATATTAGAGTTCTTTCAAATGTTTTGCATTCAGTGTTTTAATAATTATAACTATCAGCATATTTTCTAAGATTAAAATTTTATTTTTTATTTTACAGCTAAGAAGCTTAGACTCCAAATATTGAAAAATCAAAGGCAACATAAGGATCGTTTAAACTTTACATGAAATCCCATTTTCAGTTCAATTCTACATTACCAATATTACTAAAACATCAATGAATCAACACGTGCATTTCAAAATACAGTGCATAGAATCATTGTGTGCAACTACAGAATTATCCATAAGATGTATAAAAAGGGGATAGGTGAGGTGGGGAGGAGAACAATAAGAAAATTAGGTATTTTAGGCTAATTAAAAGGTCAGGATAATATATGTTGAAGGACATAGAAGTCAGCCATGTCATTCTGGCTGTCCTATGTTTCAGGAAGACCTGGGTTTTGATATAAAAGTTGTCCAGTTTCCCAGATTAACGGCTAAAACATGTGAGACTACAGGCAACTCATTTAACATCTCTGGGACTGAGTCTTGTCATCTGGAAAATAGGGTAATCACAGTAACTACTTCAAATAATTGTTGCCACGTTTTCAATTAGAAAATGTGCGTGGCAATCATCCTATTACTGGAAAGAACTAACTAAATAATACTGTTCATTGTAATATTAGTGCAATTAAGTGGATATTGTTAGGAAAATTTATAAAGACATTGAACCTCAGCAGTTGTCAAATATCCACAGTAAACAAGGCACTATTTGATACACAAAAAGCTTGGTCTCTATTTACGCTACCGATGAACCAAGAAAATATCTTCCTAAAAACATTAAATAAAGAATATTGTCCTATGTAAGTATTTTAGGAAATTGTTAAGTGGGATAAAGATATATATTTCTGTAGATATGTGAATGTATATATGTGTGTGTATATTTGTATATATACACAATTACATGAGGCAAACTTTTTTAAAGGTCAATGAAAAAAAGTGTATTTAAAATATATATGTGTGTATATATACACACACACACATATATATTGTTTTCCTGTGTAACAAACTCCTTTAGTTTGAAAATACATTTTTGAAGTTGGAAATATGACATATCTAATTATGTTAGGGAGTATCTTTAAATCACAAAAATGCATAATTCAGCTTTTTCTGAAATCATGGCGGATGGGAGGCAGGACTAGATTGTAGCTTCCACTCGGACAGACGGAGCAGACTGTGGAGGCTCGCATTGTTAAGTTTTGTTCCAGAATAACTTCAGGAATACATTAGGAAAGCCAAGAGAACCTAAAGACCCTCTGAAGGAAGCAGATTGCTCCTGCAGGACCTGGGAGACACCCCAAATACTGTGAGTTCCCAAACTGTGGAATTGTGAAAGGGAGAATGTCTACCCCCGAACACACATCCCCCCTGGGGAAACTGAAGTTCTATATTATGGGGAAATATTCTGATCTCACCTGTAGCAGAGTCAGTTTACATAGCAGAGTGAAATACAGGGGTAGAAGCAGCAGCCGAAAATGTCCTGTGGGCTCACTGGGTCTCCTAGGAAGCCATTCCGCTTTGCCTCACAGGGGTCCTTGAGGAGGGCTGCCAGAAGAACTAGGAAAATGCCACAGAGAGAAGGAAACCTCCAGCTGAACTTTGTAACAATTTGACTCCATCCAGAAGTCTCCTGGTCAAAACTTGGGGGAGAGTGAGGATCTGCTATACAGATTCCACAGGCAGGGAAAGAACAAAAGCCCTGCTTGCTTTTGAAGCTGGGAGGCAGGTAGCCTGGGGCAAGTTCTCAGCCCTGCTCATCCACTGCCTGCAAACAGACTCTGTGCTCTTGGTCGGGGGGCAGAGTGGAAGTGAGACTGGCTCTCTGGGTTGCGTGGGAGCTGTGACTGATTGCTTTCCCTCACTTCACTGACAGCCTGTGTGACACAGTAGAGGCAACCATAATCCTCCTAGGAACATAACTCCTTTGACGTGGGAACCACATTCCTATTACACACAGCAGCCCCAGCAAGACCCACCTAAGGACAATCCGAGCTCAGACATGCCTAGTCCTGTCCCCACTTAATTGTCATTCCCTACCCACCATGGTAAATGAAGACAAAGGGCATATACTCTTGGAAATCCACTACCTGTTTCTCCCCATACTAATAAGAACAAACCAAATCCAAACCCAGCAGAAGAAAGGAAATAATCAAGATCAGAGCAGAAGTAAATAAAATTGAAGAAAAAAATACAAAAGAGAAATGAAACAAAAAACTCAATCTTTGAAAAGATAAATAAAATTGATAGACAATTAGCAAGATTAACCAAGAAAAGAAAAAACAGAAAATCCAAGTAAGCTCAATTAGAAACGAAGTGGGAGATATTACCACTGACACCACAGAAATACAAAAGATTATTTTGGCTGCTCTGAACATCTTTCTGCACATAAACTAGAAAACCTAGAGATGGATAAATTCCTGAAAAGATACAACCTTCCTAGCTTAAATCAAGAAGAATTAGATACCCTAAACAGACCAATAGCAAGCAGCAAGGTTGAAATGGTAATTAAAAAAAAAAATACCAACCAAGAAAAGTCCAGAACCAGATGGATTCACAGCAGAATTCTACCAGACATTCAAAGAAGAATTGATACCAATCTTGTTGACACTATTCCACAAGATAGAGAAAGAGAACCCTCCCTAAATCATTCTATGAAGCCAAGATTACTCTAATACCAAAACCAGGAAAGGACATGACCAAAAAATAAAACTATAGACCAATATTCCTGATGAACATAGATGCTAAAATCCTTAGCAAAATATTAGCTAACAAAATACTAGCTAACCAAATATAACAACATATCAAAAAGATAATCCACCATGATCAAGTGGGTTTCATGCTAGTGATGCAGGGATGGTTTAACATATGCAAGTTAATAAATGTGATACACCTCATAAACAGAATTAAAAAGAAAACACATGATAATATCAATTAATGCAGAAAAGACATTAGACAAAATCCACCATCACTTTATGATTAAAGTTCTCAGCAAAATTGGCATACAAGGGACATACCTCAATGTAATAAAATCCATCTATGACAAACCCACAGCCAACATAATATGGAATGGAGAAAGTTGAAAGCATTCCCTCTGAAAAGTGGAACAAGACAAGGATGCCCACTCTCACTACCCCTCTTCAACACAGTACTGAAAGTCCTAGCCAGAACAATCAGATAAGAGAAAGAAATGAAGGGCATCCAAATCGGTAAAGAGGAAGTTAAACTGTGGCTGTTTGCTGATGATATGATTGTTTACCTAGAAAACCCTAAAGACTCCTCCAGAAAGCTCCTAAATAATTAGGTAAAATTTCTGCATACAAAATTAATGTATACAAATCAGTAACTCTTTTACACCAACAGCGACCAAGCTGAGAATCAAATCAAGGACTCAATCCCTTTTACAAAAGCTGCAAAAAACAAACAAACAAAAAAATCAAATAGTTGGGAATACACCTAACCAGAGACATAAAAGACCTCTACAAACTACAAAACATTGCTGAAAGAAATCGTGGACAACACAAACAAATGGAAACAAATCCCATGCTCACGGATGGGTAGAATTCATATTGTGAAAATGACCATACTGCCAAAAGTAATCTAAAAATTCAATGCAATTCACATCAAAATACCACCATCATTCTTCACAAAATTATTTGTAAAAAATCCTAAAATTCATATAGAAACTGAAAGAAAGCCCACAAAGCCAAAGCAACTAAGCAAAAAGAACAAATCTGGCAGCATCACATTACCTGATTTCAAACTATATTTTAAGGCCATTGTCACCAAAACAGCATGGTACTGGTATAAAAATAGGCACATAGACCAATGGAACAAAATACGGAACCCAGGAATAGACCAAAATACTTACAACCAACTGATCTTCAACAAAGCACACAAAAACATAAAGTGGGGAAAGGACACCCTACTAACAAATGGTGTTGGGATCATTGGTAAGCCACATGTAGGAGAATGAAACTGAATCCTCATCTCTCAATACAAACATCAACTCAAGATGAATCAAGGACTTAAATCTAACACCTGAAACTATACAAATTTGAGAAGATAACATTGGAAAAACCCTTCTACACATTGGCTTAGGCAAGGATTTCATGAACAACAACCCAAAAGCAAATACCATAAGAACAAAGACAAATAGCTGAGACTTGATTAAACTAAAGTGCGCTTGCATGGCAAAGGGAACAGTCAGCAGAGTAAAGAGACAACCCACAGAGTGGGGGAAAATCTTCACAATCTATACATTTGACACAGGACTAATATCCAGAATCTACAATGAACTCAAGCAAATTAGCAAGAAATAAACAAAAAATCCCATCAAAAAGTGGGCTAAGGACATGAATATACAATTCTCAAAATAAGGTATACAAATGGCCAACAAACATGAAAAAGTGCTCAATCACTAATGATCAGGGAAATTCAAATCATAACCACAATGTGATACAACCTTACTCCTGGCAAGCAGGGCCATAATAAAAAAATCAAAAAATAATAGATGTTGGTATGGATGCAGAGAAAAGGGAACACTTCTATACTGCTGGTGGAAATGTAAACTAGTACAACCACTATGGAAAACAGTGTGGAGATTCCTTAAAGCACTAACAGTAGAACTACCATTTGATCCAGCAATCCCACTACTGGGTATCTACCCAGAGGAAAAGAAGTCATTATACGAAAAAGATACTTGCACATGCATGTTTATGGCAGCACAATTTGCAATTGCAAAAATGTGGACCCAATCCAAATCCCCATCAATCAACAAGTGGATAAAGAGACTGTGATATACATATACATATATATAATTGGGAATACACCTAACCAAAGAGGTAAAAGATCTCTACAAAGAAAACTAGAAAACATTGCTGAATGAAATCATGGATAACACAAACAAATGGAAACAAATATATATATATATAAAATATATATAATAATATGTATTATATAATATAACATTATATATAATATAATATGTATTATATAATATGTATAATATACATACATTAGTGCTATATATACACACACACATACATATAAACTGTGATTATATGGAATACTACTCAGCCATAAAAAGGAATGAATTAATGGCATTCACAGTGACCTGGATGAGATTGGATACTATTATTCTAAGTGAAGTAACTCAGGAATGTAAAATCAAACTTCGTATGTTCTCATACATAAGTGGGAGGTAGGCTATCTTGATGCAAAGGCATAAGAATGACACAATGGACTTTGGAGACTCAGGGAAAAATGGTGGGAAGAGGGTGAGGGATAAAAGAGTACAAATTGGGTGCAGTGTATCCTGCTGGGGAGATAAGTACACCAAAATCTCACAAATCACCACTAAAGAAAGTATTCATGTAACCAAACACCACCTGTTTCCCAGTAACTTATGGAAATAAAAAACAATTATTATTTTTTTTTGAGACAGAGTCTCGCTCTGTCATCCAGGCTGGAGTGCAGTGGCACAATCTTAGCTCACTGCAGCCTCTACCTCCTGGGTTCCAGTGATTCTCCTGCCTCAGACTCCTGGGTAGCTAGGATTACAGGCATGTGCTACCACTCCTGGCTCATTTTTGTATTTTTAATAGAGATAGGGTTTCACCATGTTGGACAGGCTGGTCTCAAACTCCTGACCTCAGGTGATCTGCCCACCTTAGCCTCCAAAAGTGCTGGGATTACAGGCATGAGTCACCACACTCAGCCAAAAAACAATTTTAAAAAATGCATAATTCAGTACTATAAGTACAGGGCAAGACACCATTACTTTATTTTAGAGTTCTGAGTTTTCTTCCAGAAATTCAAGGATAGAGCAGTATTAGGAAATCTATTAATAAAAGCTACCATATAAATGGATTGAAGAACAAAAATTGCATAGAAATCTGGGTATGTCCTAAGAAGAAATTTGAAATGACATCTCCTTTTAATAAAATACCTCAATAAAATTTATAATATAATGATTGCCATTCTAACTGGTGTGAGATGGTATCTCATTGTGGTTTTGATTTGCATTTCTCTGATGGCCAGTGATGACGAACATTTTTTCATGTGTCTGTTGGCTGTATGCATGTCTTCTTTTGAGAAATGTCTGTTCATATCCTTTGCCCACTTTTTGATGGGGTTGTTTGTTTTTTTTCTTGTAAATTTGTTTGAGTTCTTTGTAGGTTCTGGATATTAGCCCTTTGTCAGATGAGTAGATTGCAAAAATTTTCTCCCATTCTATAGGTTGCCTGTTCACTCTGATGGTAGTTTCTTTTGCTGTGCAGAAGCTCTTTAGTTTAATTAGATCCCAATTGTCAATTTTGGCTTTTGTTGCCGTTGTTTTTGGTGTTTTAGACATGAAGTCCTTGCCCATGCCTATGTCCTGAATGGTATTACCTAGGTTTTCTTCTAGGGTTTTTATGGTATTAGGTCTAACATTTAAGTCTCTAATCCATCTTGAATTAATTGGTGCTGGAGAGGATGTGGAGAAATAGGAACACTTTTACACTGTTGATGGGATTGTAAACTAGTTCAACCATTATGGAAAACAGTATGGCAATTCCTCAAGGATCTAGAACTAGAAGTACCATATGACCCAGCCGTCCCATTACTGGGTATATACCCAAAGGATTATAAATCATGCTGCTATAAAGACACATACACACGTATGTTCACTGCGGCACTATTCACAATAGCAAAGACTTGAAATCAACCCAAATGTCCATCAGTGACAGACTGGATTAAGAAAATGTGGCACATATATACCATGAAATACTATGCAGCCATAAAAACGGATGAGTTTGTGTCCTTTGTAGGGACATGGATGCAGCTGGAAACCATCATTCTCAGCAAACTATCGCAAGAACAGAAAATCAAACACCGCATGTTCTCACTCATAGGTGGGAACTGAACAATGAGATCACCTGGACTCGGGAGGGGAAACATCACACACCAGGGCCTGTTGTGGGGAGTGGGGAGGGGGGAGGGATTGCACTGGGAGTTATACCTGATGTAAATGAGAAGTTGATGGGTGCTGACGAGTTGATGGGTGCAGCACACCAACATGGCACAGGTGTACATATGTAACAAACCTGCACATTGTGCACACGTACCCTAGAACTTAAAGTATAATAATAATTAAAAAAATTATAATATAGATGTTTCCTTACCATGGAGAATATATGTGGCTACTGGGAAAATATTAGTTTATTTATAATAAAATAAGAGAAACAGAAAAATGTTTCAGAGGTCTATTAAAAGAAAAAGACATAAATAAGAGAAAAAATAGCCAGGAATACATCAGAGACAAAATAGCCAGTATAAGTACTGAGAAAGAGTAGTTAACATTATCACAATTTTCAGATGATTTGAGTGATTTTCAGTGGGAGAAAAAAATTTTCACAAATGATAGAAAATATAGAAGGATGGCTGGATAAATATAATTACATGTTAATGTGGAATTTTATGTATAATAAATGTATAACATATTTGTAACAAAAGCTCATTTTTTTTTCATGACTGAATAGTGCTCCACTGTACCCTTAGATATTACTATTAGATAGTACTTCATTGTGCATATGTAACACATTTTCTTTATCCATTCATTTGTTGATAGACACTTACGTTCCTTCAAATCTTGGATATTGTGACTCATGCTGCAATAAACATGGGAGTGTAGATATCTCTTTCATATTCTGGTTTCCTTTCCTTTGGGTGGAATTGCTGGATCATATGAGAGTTCTATTTTTAGTTTTCTGAGGAACATTCATACTGTTCTCCATAGTGTCTGTACTAGATTACATTCCCATGAACAGTGTACTAGGGTTTCGTTTTCTCAGCAACATCTCCAGCATTTGATATTGCTTGCATTTGGTATAAAATCTTTTTTAACTGAGACGAGATGATATTGATTTATGGTATTATGGTATTGATTTGCATTTCTCTGATGATAGAGATTTTGTGCACTTTTTCATATCCTATTTGCAATTTATATGTTTCTTTTGAGAAATATCTATTCAGGTTTTTGCTAATTTTTAGATCAGATTATTCTGGTTTTTATTGAGCTTTTTGAGTTCCTTGGTCTTGTTATAAATCTCTTGTTAGATGGATAATCTGCAAATATTTTTTCCATTCGTTGAGGAGTCTTTTTATTTTGTTGATTGTTTTCTTTGCTGTTCAAAAGCTTTTTATTTTGATGTCATCCCATTTTTGCTTTGGGTGCCTGTGCTTGTGGGGTATTACTCAAGAAATCTCCCCAGAGCAATGTCCTGGAGAGATTCCCCAATGTTTTCTTTTAGTAGTTTCCTAGTTTGAGGGTTTCAATTTTTCTACAATCTATTTGGCTCTATTTTTTTTGTATGTGGTGAGAGATACGGGTCTATTTTCATTCTTCTGCATATGATATCCAGCTTCCCCAGCAACATTTACTGAAGATACTGTCCATTCCCCAGTGTATATTTTTGGCAGTTTTGTCAAAAATGAGATAAGTGCAGATGTATGAATTTATTTCTGGGTTTACTACTCTGTTCCATTAGTCTTTATGTCTGTTTTTATGCCAGTACCATGCTATTTTGGTTACTACAGCTTTGTAGTTTAGTCAGATAATGTGTGTCTTCCAGTTGTGTTCTTTTTGTTCAGGATGGCTTTAGCTATTCAAGGTCTTTGTGATTCTATTTAAATTTGTATCATTTTTTCTATTTTCTGAAAAATCTTATCAGTATTTTGATAGGAATTGCATTTAATTTGTATGTTGCTTTGGGTAGTATAGACATTTTAACAATATTCATTCTTCCAATCCATGAACATGAAATAACTTTCCATTTTGGTGTCGTCTTCAGTTTCTTGCAGCAATGTTTTAGAGTTTTCATAGTAAAGGTCTTTCACTTCTTTGGTTAAGTTTATTCCTCAGTAATTTATTTTATTTGTAACTCATGTAAACGAGATTTCTCGATTTCTTTTTCAGATCATTCACTGTTGGCCTACAAACATGCTACCGATATTTGCATGTTAATTTTGTATCCTGAAACTTAACTGATTTCATAGGAGAAATATTTATTATTTAAAGTGTGAATAAACTCCTAAAATAGAATAAAACAAAATTTAAAATAACAGAGTGATACCTACAACATATGTAATATAGTAATATGAGGATGTAAAAGATTCTTAAAATAGTTACTGTCTATAAAGAAGGGAAATTACTGGCTAGATGAAATTTTTTTAGTGCACATGTATGTAACTATGGAAAAAGTAAGCCGATAGAAACAGTTATTTAAGAAACAAAAATAACATGACCCGACATTTGTAAGAAAAAGTTTGAACAAACTTTCCAAGTAAAGATGAATTTTATATTATACCAAATGTAACATGATTGTAAAAAAAACAAAAAAAGGAACACACAACACTTAAAGGACAAGCATAGTCTTCATGTAAAGTCAGATAAGAAATGAGAAAGATATATTAAAGGCCAATCAAATACACAAATAATTCTGGCAGACTAAATCTAATACATTGGATTCATTAGATAATAATAGCATATTATTTTTAAAATGATCTATCAAAAATATAACTCAACATTATCATCAATTAAAGGGGAAGTTCACATTGTCACATCATCAGATGCAGAACATGTTTGACAAAATTTAACTCTTGTTTTTGAGTTAATTAAACATTTTAACAGACTAGGGAATGATAAAGGTCACTGATAGTACCATGTTTTTCTACTATTTTAAGTATTTATAATGAAAAATAGGAACAATAAATGATAACTGCTCTATTCCTGTCTCTTCCACATTGTACTAGAGATACTAGCCAATATAATAGGACAAGACAAATAAATGATTTTCAATTAAAATGTCACAAATTGCAAAACATATTGCTATTATTGTATAATGTCTTCAGATAAACTATTCAAATTATAGTGAATTTTATTATAGTCATTGGATATAAAATATATATAGTATATAAACACCTATAACATCTAATAGAAACAAAAGTGAGAAAGAATTAATATTAACAATGATGTACACATATTTAGAAACATATTTTTCATAAGATATTAAATAATCTTATAGAAAAAATAATTAGAATACTTAGAGACAGAGAATGGTTCCCAAATAGATGAAGATATATGTCAGTATAGAAAGACTCAATGTCCTAAAGATGATGATTTAATCAATATTAATGTATGAATGAATAAATTAATTCATAGGTTAATGAATAAATTTGGTTTTAATCCAAAATAACCTATGAATAAACTATATTTTAATCACTTTACCGTAACAATTGTTTATGGAACTAGGCAAGATAGCCTTTGGAGGTAAATTGCTAAGCAGCAGGTAAAGAAAGAAAATGACTACGTCTACTATCCTTGTAAGCTTTCTAGTGAAAACCTACATACAAATAAGGCAATGGCATTTGCTGGTGAGGAAGACTTTATGCAATTAATGTTTTCAGGATATACCTGGTTATCTGGGATTTCTTTTGGTGAAAAAAACAAATCTAAAACCAAACAAACAAAAACTATATTTTAGACCAATAGGGCATGAATCCATGTAAACTCTGTAAGGATCTGAGCATAATATGGAGATATTTCATGGCTTCACATCTTGCTTAGAGATCTCTTATGTTTATCTGGGTCCAGAGAGCATTTTGATGCTGAAAGAGGGAACCTGGTAGGTTCTCAATTTCTCCCTGCATGATCTGTGCTTTGAGATTATTATAAGAAATTTCTTATAATATTTGATACTAGGTAAGGTTTCTGATTCATGTGAGTCTGATGTGACAATGTGATCCATTGTATTAACTTGAATCCAAAAATAAATATGGAAGAGTAAGAAGGAAAAATAGCCCATTAATTTCTTAAGAACTAGGAATATTGATTAAAGGCATTGCCAGGTATCAAAGTTCATTTTAAATCCATTGTAATTAAATCAGTTAATATTCTGTGAAACAAACACAATTGAGCTGAAATATTATTTTAGACCACATAAAAATCAGTAACTCCTGTTCATAAAATATACCACTCACAGAATGAAAGGTGAGTCTCAGAATGAAAGAAAATATTTTCAGGCATATTTTTATTTTATTCATTTGTCTGCTCATTGAGAAACTAAACCACTTTGGAGTTTTTTTTTTTTTTTTTTTTTTGAGACGGAGTCTTGCTGTCACCCAGGCTGGAGTACAGTGGCATGATGTTGGCTCACTGCAAGCTCCACCTCCAGGGTTCATGCCATTCTCCCACCTCAGCCTCCCAAGTAGCTGGGACTACAGGCGCCTGCCACCATGCCCAGCTTTTTTTTTTTTTAATTTTTTTTAAATTTTTTTAAATTTTTTGTATTTTTAGTAGAGATGGGGTTTCGCCATGTTAGCCAGGATGGTCTCAATCTCCTGACCTCATGATCCACCCATCTCGGCCTCCCAAAGTGTTGGGATTACAGGCGTGAGCCACGGCACCTGGTCGAGATTCTTTTTTAACAAGTTCATTCTTAGACGATAGTTTACTCGATACTATACTCCTTCATGGTATATATTTGCAAAATACCTCCCCTTTTAAGCAGATTGAAGAGTCTTATTTATTAAGTGTAAGAAAAACACCAAATAAATTGTAAAATAATCTATGATGTTTCATCTTAAATATTTATGAGAATTCATTCACAATGACAAAACAAGTCATAGCTATAGGTTAAAATTTAAAAAGAGATTTTCATTTCTCATAAAAGTGTGTGCATGTGTGTTCTCTGAGGTATAGTTGGTTTAATGCTTCCATGATTTGCTACATTCAGATGGTTTCCATGGAGACAATTTCTGTTTAAACTTAGGTGAGAAGGCAAGTTAATTTTAAATGAGCAGAAGAAGTGAAAATTTCATAAAACAAATAGTAACTATATCTATCTAACTGATCAATTTGAAACTCCCAGGTCAGTAAAATCTTTTTTAACCATGTTTCTAATATTTTCTGTCCTTTTCTACACCTATCTCTTCCTCAACCTCTTCTCTTCAATTTTTTTCTCTTCTATCTCATCCCATTTTCTTCTCCATTATTCCCTTAGTTTTGCACTGCACTTCTTTCAACTTCTTGATGGAAATTAAAAATTTAAGTATAAATTTAAGTATCAAGAACTAGGAAAAATAATTTTGCCTTTCTAACCTTAATATGTTCTTGTATTGTTTACATGGTTGTTTGTACCATTTACAATGACTGAAAATACAGAAAATCAGTGGGATTTTTTTTTTTTTGGAAGGAAGATTGCCTCTCTTACCTCAGTCTAGAAAAAGAGACTTCAGAGATCTACCTGGAGACCTGGATAGTGTGTGTTGGAGTTTTGAGCCCAGTAGGTCAGACTCACTTCTAAGCAATAAGAGAAAGAGGCTGGCCACAATTCTGTGCCAGCAAAGGTGAGGTCGGTCAATTGGAAAAGAATGCACTTGCACCTGTGGCAGAAGAAAAATGCAAGTCTCCTGTGAAGCAAAGATGGAGGACTAAAGACTGTATAAAAGATAGAGAGAGGCCTGGCACAGTGGGAGGCACTTTGGGAGGCCAAGGCGGGCAGATCATTTGAGGTCAGGAGTTCGAGACCAGCTTGGCCAACATGGTGAAAACCTGTCTCTACTAAAATTACAAAAATTAGTCAGGTGTGGTGGTGCATGCCTATAACTCCAGCTACTTGGGAGGCTGAGGCAGGAGAATTGCTTGAATCTAGGAGGCAGAAGTTGCAGTGAACCGAGATCGTGCTATTACACTCTAGCCTGGGCGACAGTGAGATCCATCTCAAAAAAAAAAAAAAAAAAAAAAAAAGCCAGACAGAGAGAAATAAGACATTGCGGGCAATGGGACCCCAAGGGAGAGAATTGGTGTGGGATAAAACTGTGGAGGATTAAAGAGTGAGACTTGAGTGAGCAACCAAAGAATTTCCACATTAGAGAATCCCCAGAAACAGTCGAGATCTTCAAAGAATTTATACTATTATTCCACATGAAACAGACTCAGCTCTAAACATGTGCCTCAAGAAGTTATGACAGACACATTTCACAGTGGACCAAGTAAAATGGTTTGTGCTCTCTATTACTCTCCCTTCCCATTTCAACAGTGGAGGAATCAAGAACTGGAGCTGAGTTAAGAAGCTGAAGCAAACAGAGAAACTAATGAAAAAGTGAAATTTGTACCCTATTCTCAACCGGCTTTCCACCTTCAGTGGGCCTGAGCTGGTTGAAAGATAAACTTTAACATTAAATTATTTCTGAAGACTGGATATCTAAAATATCAAATTGAGACTACAGACAATTCTTATGGATTGAAGGGACCAACAACCTCCTTCTCCTTCTCCTTCTCCTTCTTCTTCATTACCTAAAGGTAACTAAGGAAGTGATGTTTCTTGGCTAAGTAGTTACTCAAGGACAAAGAAACAACTAATTTTAGAAGGAAGTTCTAAAACAACTAATTTTAGAAGGAAGGAAGAAACAACTAATTTTAGAAGGGGATCTGAGAGAACTGAGAGGCTAGAGTAATTTGATGATAATATCTTACTTATTCCATTCTTTAAATGTAAAGGATCACTAAAAACACTTCAGTTCAAGCCATAAGCTCTTGGCAATTTCTAGCAAGTGTTTGTTTGTTATTTTAGAATCCAATGGTTTATTTATCCAGTCCCTAAATTTGGAGTCCCAGTGATGCTCTAGCATCTCTTGAAATTTAGTTATGTAGAAGTTGTTTTTACTTTGCAGATAGTGAAGTTTCAAGTGCTGCTATCAGGGTGATTATCCTAATCTGCTATTTCCATAAACATGGGCCTCTGGATAATATTTCTTTTAAGTGTTAATTTACCAACATGCATTCGTATAATATAATCAAAAGTCCAGCATGTTGCTGTCATACTGACAAAATGAAATTCAATATTTGAAAAATCCCAAGTAAAACCACTTGCATGCAAAAGAAAATGTACATTTCCAAACTAGTACTTCCAAATTAATAATTGCCTTATAAAATAATCATTGCTCTTTAAATAAACAGAAAATAATTCAGAGTGTCTGAGTGAAGTGTAGAAAGTTTACTACATACAACTTATTATTAAATTAATTCTATTTCTATCAGCAAGAAAGAATTAAAAAATGAATTTCAGAAAAACTACCATTACAAAAACACCAAATGGCTCAAAGGGTGGGAATATATTTAATAAAAGTTGTACAAATCTTCTATCTAACTTTTAGTATTTTCAAACTAAAATAATTATTAAGAAAAATTAAAGAACATCAAAATATCATGTTCATAGATGGCACAACTCAATACTGTTATGATACAACTCTCCCGAAAATGATCTATAGATTTAATGTATATCAGTCAGCATCTCAGCAGAAAATTATTGAAAACTAACAAATCAATTCCAAAATGCAAAATGGAAAGCAAGAGATCAAAAATTTTCAAGGCAAACTTGAAAAAGTATAACAAATTTAGAACACTTACACTACAGCCTATTGAAAAGTAATTAAAACAACAGTTTTTACACTCTTTTTGTCCATCTAATTCTCAGTCTACTTAAAAATCTGACCTAGCCTTTTTTTGGCCCCCAAATAATTTCAAGTACATTAATTCTATATTTTCCATTGTAGAATTGATTACCCTTTGCATATTTTCATTAATTATTTGTAATATTTAAATATTCCATAAATATTTTTAAAGTAGAAAAAATATTATACATAACACATCTCATTGACTATATTGAACAAATATTAATATGTATCAAGTAATATTGATTTCAATATTACCATTATATTCTAATAAACATCATTTACATGTAATCACTATGCCTGTCCATATCTATCTGCACATATACTTGTGTATGTATGTGTCTATATACACTAATGAGAAGAGCGTAAAGATGACACTAAACAATCAACAATGCATGACTGACTACCAAAGAATTATCTAACTCAAAATGACCCTGATACACACATACACAGATATATGTATTAATACACGTGTGTGAATATATATATGTGTGTGTGTATAAGTATAAATTCTCCAATCTCATTCCTTCTTCCCTCACCTGCCTGAAATAGCTATGTTCCTGAAGTTAATATATACATTTATTAGTTTAAAATACTTATCTTCTTTTCTGGATCATGAGTCCCTTGGGGGCTGAGACTGTACCTAGTCAAGTCTTTGGTGTACTCCAGTATTTAACACAATAAATTCCATGCCTAGATACTTCATATATATTTATATATATTTTTTTGTCTAGTTGATTAAAATTTTTTGAAATATGTAGATATTTTTCAGTATTTCATTTTAATTTATTTACTGGCATTTTTGCTCAATCTCTGTGTTATTTTATTCATGCTCTAAAAAACTGCATTATGCATTACCTGTCACAATCTACTTAAAGTTAACATTGTGCCACTTCAAGAGGCAGAAGACTTGCAACCTTTGATCATCCCATGGTAATTTATATTTAGTTTTTCGGATAGGTTACATCTACATACATCAACACCTCTATCAACATTTGCTTTAAACTGTCATGCATAAATTAAATAACTTAAGAAATATATTTTACGTTTACACTGATATTTCTCATCCTATTTCTCTTTCTTCTTGAAGATACAGGTTTCCCTTCAGTGTTATTTCTCTTCAGCCTGAATAACTTTCATTAATTTTTATAGATCATATATCCTGAAAACCAGTTCTCCCAGTTTTCCTTCATTTGTGAATCTTTTTATTTCATTTTCACTCACAGGTACTTGCCTTCTCGAATATTTGACTCCTTTCCAACGTAGTGAAATGGAAACCCCTCAAAAGTTTTTTATAACCCACTAATTACTTGTTTAAAGATGCTTATTTCTTCTGGGATATAAGATCACAGAGAGTAGGGTAGAGTCTACTTTACCTCCATATCTCTATTGCTTAGCACAGTGCCTGATAATTATGTGAAACTCAAAAATTAATTTGTTGAACATGTCAATGAATGAGATTTAGAAAAAAACAAACGTCTAACCCCAAGGCCTGGAATATTTCTACTAAGCTATTTTGTGGTTATTTAAGATTTTACCAAAAACTTGCATTATTTGCTAGAATATAAAACACACAAACACACACATGCACAAACACAAAGGGATTTCTCTTCAAGTGGTTCTTCTACAGTGTTTCTGCATGGTAAATTTTTCAGTTCACCCTTTCTGCCGTCATGTTGACCTGACAGCCTTACTATCACCTTTACTGAGTCATAGGCAATTGAGCATGCATTTTCATCTTTTCTTTTCCTTCTATAACTCCTGCTATTAAATTCTCACTGTCAAAGAATCATCTTTCCATATTTTATCATACTGAATTGTACAAAAATTCTTACATAGAAGAGGAGGGTTGGTATTCCTTAGATAGCTATTTGTTGTCAAATGCTTTACTGAGTATTTTCTTATTTCTCACAATCCTATAGAACTACCATATTTATATCCATTTTATAGATGGTGAAGTTGAGGCTAAAAGGCTTTAGCATCAGAGGTCTGCTGAGTATCAGTTATGATTTGAAGCCACAAATGCCTGCCTTCTAAGCTTGCTTCAGTTCATCATTCTATATGGTTGCCGTTAGGAAAAAGGGTTGTGCCTAAGAATATTTACTGTATATTTACTACAAATCTTAGATAAAGTTAGACCAATTGAGAAATTGGGGACTTCATCTCAAATAAAAGGACTATAATGTGAACTGAAGCCCAAGGACCCCTTGGAAGAAAAGAATTATGGGAATTGAGACTGAGATGAAATCTACAGGGGAATCACAGGAAACTGAGATTTTTTTTGTTGGTGGTGCCCTTCTTTCTACACTTTTACATCTGTCTGGAATCTTGTTTCATTTGGTGTTTTTTTTCTTTCTTCTCTTATTCTGGCTCTTTTCTTTCTTACAATAATGGACTTATGTCCCTCCACTTAAGAAATAACCATCTGGCTAGTGATATATTCTTAGCTGCCGTCTATTATTGCATTATTATTTCATTGTCAAACATTTCAGAAGGCTAATTATTTGCATGTGTGCCTCAAACATTGAAATTTTGAGTTCAAACTCTTTTCCTTTTTCCAAGACTTCTTCTCCTTTTTCTGAGATTGTAAGACTGTTATGAAATTCATCCAAGGCCTGACAATCACAATCACTAAATCAAATTTTCTTTTCCATTCCTTTCAACAATTCAATAAGATATTATGTTAACACTAATATTTTTATTCAAAAATATTTAGTTCATTGGCTGCTCTGTCATAATCTTTCCTGGATCTTATATCTCTCAGATTTGTACCTTATTAGCTTCTTCTTGGGTACTTCTTTTTCCTCCCACCCTTGTAAGGTGGCCGTTTTCTACTCCCATGTGCCAAGTTTTTTTCTATTTTTTTCCCTTCTTTTACACGGATCCCTTCTACTCCTATGCTTCCCATTGCTTCTACACTCTAAATGATCCTGAGATGTATCCATAATTCTGATCAATGAAGCAATACATAATGAACCCTGATTGACTTTCTTTTCACTCCAGAATCCATAACTTTGAACCTGACTCTGAATCTCAATCTCTAGTTTCACATTTGCAACGAACATTGTCCTACATGTCTTTTGAAGAGTTCAAATACAAGATAACTTAAACAAGACTTATCTTCCTTTCCCCTAAAACTATTTTTAACATATAGATTTTCTTGATGGCAAAATAGTAATTTTCTCCATCAAGGCTTGAAACCTCTGACTTATTTTTGGTTTATTTTACTCCTTTGACATTTCTACCTTCACTTTAGAGACATTCTTACTTACATTTATTCCTGAGATGTCACATCCCCTACTTCAGATGCAGTGGGGTATAGCTCTTCAGAGGCAGAGGTTGGGGGTTGACTATCTGGTCTCAGATGCTATTTGCACTACTTTTTGGAAGCAAAAATCACTTAATATAAACAATTGGAATAAAGCGTTTAATAGACTAGCTGAAAAATCAAATAAATGAAGTTATATGAAGTACTTGGCAGGACACAATGGATGTTAGATTTTATTATTGGTCAGGTAATTTTTATTAGTTTTCATATAGGTTTTTCTATTGTCCTCCTAAATGAAATTCTGGCCTACAGAATTTTACCTACACCAATTTATTCCATATTCCATATGTTTTTAGAGAGGAATAATTATTTTCCACTCCTGAATTTTTTTTTTACATGTACTTGCAGTCTTCCTTCACTTATCTTACTCTTGCTCTGTGTAGGTGGTATGATATCTCGTTGGTAAATGAGAAGATAGGTCTATTTTGCTGGACTCAGATGAACCACTCTTTTGGAACAAGTTGACAACTAGCCTACCTAGATTAAGTGTTCTGAAACTGGCTAGGTATATGGTGCTACTTCTGAAGTTCAATTAGCAGATCCGTTATGTTCTTACACTGAGCTCTAATCTAGTGCTATCAGTAATAATGATCCTATTCCAATCAGTATCTACGACTCCATTGTTTTGTTTCTCAAAAGTTGAGAAAATCAGTGTCCTCTTCTGAGGAACTCACTTAGAGAAACTCACATATAGGAGTAACACTTTTACCACCAAATGACAATGAGTACTACCAATGCCCATTCTCATCTTGCCATTCAAAAGAAAAATAAAGGCTTTGTTTAGTCATTCCGTTAACAAATATGAGCTAAAGAGGAGGATTGAGTGGCTGGTGAGGTGACAGCATCTAAATAATGTTCTGGTGCATGTTGGAAGAGAGATGATGTACAACCACTTGGCTGGCCTAATGTTCATCCTCACAGATCCTTCAACCTAGGGCTGACAACCTTACAGAGTCTGTATAATACTGAACTTTGTCACATGAGACAAATCAGATAGATGTGGAGCCTTTCTTTTGTGCCTCTCGCATTTAAGTTGTAAAGTTCCCATCAAATTTATCACATACTTCCCTGTATTATAATTGTTAGAGTTTTCAATGTAGCTATACAACAAGAGAGAGGCTTCTTGATCAGCAGTACTATATTTCAAATAGCTGTACAAAGAGCTATTACACCAAGAGGAATGTCAATAAATATTTGATGAACGAACTAATGTATAGCAGTGGAAACAGCATTATCCTTTTAATCAAACAGACATGAGCTTAATATTAGCTTCCTTCCTCACTAAGCAGTTTTCTTTCTCATATATAAAATTGGAGTAATAATACAGAACTGACATGAGAATTACATAAAATAATATATATTAACACACAAATCACAGTACCTGGTGGATAATAGATATCATTACATGTTAATATGTTTACATATTGTCTAAATACTGGGTGAATACCTGTAATTTGTGAGACTATTCTCTGTCATACAAAGCACAGGAGTGTGTTGATTTTCATTACCAATTCTGAAACTTGGGGGACCTACTTTGATATTGACATTATATTTTCTCTCTAGTGTCTACTTTGTACCAGTTAATATCTGGTGCTGCACAAATTGCACACTTGGAACTATTGGTTTATCAAAGAATTCAGAATGGCTGACAAGTGCCCAAATGACTATGTAATGAAGACTGCATTAGAAGATATGTCACTGCGTAGCAATGATGACCTTTAGTGAGGCAGTAGGGGATGCTCAGTGTGTTCTCAAATCTCACTAACAAGATGACATTATTTAGATTTTTATTTCAGTTGCTTAGTTACCAGTCTCTGTAAATCTGTTTCTGTTTCATCTAAGAATTTTTTTTTTTTTAAGGAAATAGCAACAGTTTTATATTTTTCTTAAAAATAGGACTCACACATATGGCTTGAAAGAAGAAATCTCTCTTCTTAGGGAAGAAAAGGGGGATTGTAGGTGATTGGAATGGGCAGTAATGTCTAAATAGATTTCCGAGTAAGGAAAAGCTGATAGTGACAGACATTGTTGGAAGAGAGACGAGGCAACCTTAAAATGGGAATTAACCAGCAAGAGAACATGACAGGAAATACCCTAATGTCACTACGAATAAAGCTGGAGTCATTTTATAACCAATACAAGATTTAAACTTCTATTTGAGGCACTTTATTTTGACCCCTTTTTTTTTCTGATGTTTGTTAAATTTTATTTTCCTAATTGACTTGCCTGGAAAATTGGTAAAGAGATTTCTAGCTTCTAAGAATCCATTTAAGCCATGTTGTGTCCATGGACATTAGAAATAACTCAATTAAGGCCGGTTGTCGTGGTTCACCCCTGTAATCCCAGGACTTTGGGAGGCCGAGGTGACCTGACTTTAGGTCAGGAGTTTGAGACCAGCCTGGCCAACATGTGAAAGCCCGTCTCTAGTAAACATACAAAAATTATCTGGGCATGGTGGCATGCACCTGTAAGCGCAGCTACTCAGGAGGTTGAGGCAGGCGAATCACCTGAACCCAGGAAGCGGAGGCTGCAGCGAGCCAAGATCGCTCCACTGTACTTCAGCCTGGGTGACAGAGCGAGACTCGAAAGGGAAGGGAAGGGAAAGGAAGGGGAGAGGAGGGCAGGGGAAGGGAAGGGAACTCAATTAATACCTTTGACTTTAGTTTTTACTCTGAATCTAAGATTGAAATTAAAAGAAATGATATATCTTCCTGTTTTATTATGGTAAACTTTACATACAAATTACCAAGTTAACTATTTTTAAGTGTACAGTTAAATTACATTAAATACATTCATATTCCTGTGCAACCATCACCACCATCCATCCCTGAACTCTTTTATGAAAATTTGTACCTCTTAATCAATAAATTCCCATTCGCTTTCCCCAACAGTCCTTGGCAACCACCATTTTACTTTTTCTTTCTGTACTTTTGACTATTCTAACTACGTCACAGAAATAAAATAATACAGTATCTACCAGTTTGTGATAGGTGTATTTCATTTATCATGATTTCCTCAAAGTTTATCTATGTTGGAGCATTTGGCAGAATTTTCTTCCTTTATAAGGCCGAATAATCCTACATTGTATGTATATATTACATTTTGCTTATCTGTTCATCTGTGGACGGAAACATTGGTTGCTTCTACATATTAGCAATTCTGAATAATGCTGCTCTGAACATGGATGTACAAATATCTCTTCAGGATCCTTCTTTCACTTCTTTTGAATATACCTAGATATTGTAATTCTATTTTTATTTTCTTGAGGAATTACCATACTTTCCAGAGTGACTGTACCATATACATGATTACCAACAGTACACAAAGGTTTCAATTTCTACACATACTCGCTAACACCAGTTTTTTTTTTTTTTTTAAATATATAGTTATCCTAGTATAGCACTATATTGGTATGGGAGGAGGTAATATCTCACTTTGGTTTTCATTTGCATTTCCATAATGATTAGTGATATTAAGCATTTTTTCACATGGTATTATTAGTCATTTGTATATCTTTGTGGAGGAAAGTCTATCCAAGTTCTTGGCCTATGTTTGAATCAGATTATTTGATGGTTTTTTTGTTTTGTTGTTGTTGTTGTTGTAGAGTTTTAGGAGTTCTCTGTATATTGTGGATATTAATCAATTTTCATATGTGATTTGTGAATATTTTCTTCCATTCTGGATTTGCTTGTTTACTTTGTTTATAGTGGTTTTGAGTCACAATTTTTAAAAATTAATGAAGTCCTATTTTTCTACTTTTGTTGTTGTTGTTGCTTGTGTCTTTGGTATCAAATCTAAGAAAGCATTGCCAAATCCAGTGTTGTGAAGTTTTGCCCTAAAAGTTTTCTTCTAAAAGTTGCATGTTTTTAGTCTAACGCTTAGGTATTTGATCCATGTTAAGTTTGCATATGGTGTTAGGTAAGGGTTTGACTTCATCCATTTGTGTGTATGTATTCAGTTTTCTTAGTACCATTTGTTGAAATAAGATTCCTTTCTGCATTGTATGGTCTTGGCACCCCAATTAAAAATAATTACCATATATGTGAAAGTTTCTAGTATCTCTATTTCACTTTGTTGGTCTATATGTCTGTCTTTATGTCAATATCAAATCATTTGGATTACTGAAGATTTGTAGTACACTTTGATATCATGAATTGTGAGTCTTAAAGCTTTGTTTCTCTTTTTCAAGATTGTTTTTACTACTTTGGGTCCTTTGAGATTCCATATGAATTTTTGGAAGGGTTTTCCTATTTCTGAGAAAAAAGCATCATGGGAGTTTAATAGAGATTGCAGTGAATCTGTAGATTGCTCTGGGTAGTATTGACTTCTTTACATTAAGTCTTTCAGTTAGTAAACATGGGCTGTTTCTCCATTTATGTCCTTTAAAAAATTTATTTCAGCAATATTTTGTAGTTTTCATGGTACAACTCTTTACTTCCATAATTCCTAAGTATTTTAATCTATTTGATGCTATCATGATAGAATTACTTTTTAAATTTCCTACTCAAATTATTCATTGTTCATGTGTAAAGTGTAATTTTTGTGTGTTGACTTTTTATCCTATTTTTAAATTCATATGTCAATTTTAATGTATTTTCTGTAGAATCTTTAGTTTTCTACATACAATACCATATCACATATGAATAGATATAATTTTATCTTTTTTTCCCCTAATTTCAATGTTTTTTCTTTCTTTTTCTTGTCTAATTGGTCAGGCTAAAACTTCCAGTACTATGTTGGATGACAGTGTGAAAGTGGTCATTCTTGCCTTTTTCCTGCTTTTAGAAGATAAGCTTTAGTCATTTACCATTGAATATGATGTTCATTGTTTTTTTATGTAAATGGAGGTTTTCTTATGTTGAGTTAGTTTCTTTCTATTCCTAGATCGATGAGTGCTTTTCATCATAAAAAAGTGTTGAATTTTTTTAAGTTTTTTTTTTCCTGCATCTTTTGAGATAATCATGTGTTTTTTCCCCCTCTAACTCTGTTAATATGGTGTATTACATGTATAGATTTTTTTCTGTGTTAAACAATCCTTGCATTCCAGGAATAAATCTCACTTGCTCTTGCTGAGATTTTAATATGCTGCTGAATTAAGTTTCCTAGTATTTTGATGAGAATTTTTGCATTAATATTCACCAGAGAAATTGGTCTGTAATTTTCTTGTGGTGTTCTGGTCTGGCTTTGGGATTCAAGTCATGCTGGCCTCACTAAATGAATTAGAAAATATTTCTCTTCAATTTTTTGAAAGAGTTTGAGAAAAATTTGGTTTTAGGTTTTTGTTTTTGTTTGTTTGCTTTTTTTTTGTTTTAATGTTTAGTAGAATTCACCAGCGTAGCCATCAGGTCTAGGACTTGACTTTACTGGAAGATTTTGATTACAGATGCAACTTCCTTACTAGCCACAGGTCTATTCAGACTATCTCATTTTTGTGATTTAGTCTTGGTAGGTTTTGCATGTCTAGAAATGTGGACATTTGATCTAGGTTATCCAATTTGTTGTCACAAATTCATAGTACATTTAAAAAACTCATAGTATTTATGGTGCTTTCTGTTTTATGATCTTCCCAGTGCCCTCTAGAAGTTTTAAGATTTTAAAGTCAAGATTTAAATGGAGAAGAAAGAGATCATCAGGAGAAAAAGAATAGAGCACAAGAAATGAGGTGGAAGATAAAGATAAAATGTAAAGTAGGGAGGAGTTGAGCAGTGATTAAGAGCTTACTCTAGAGAAGGACTTCCTGGGTTTGAAATCTGGCCACCTACTAGCTTTTTGACACTGACCCAGTAACTTTTATCTCTAATTTTCAGTTTATTTTGTCTGTAAAATAAAATATTAATGATGATATTTATCTCACATGATTAAGTGGATTAAATATACTAGTACTTAAAAGTAATTAGAATTATAAGTGGAACATTGCATATCTCAATAAATATTAGCAACTAAAAGTTATTCTAGGGGAATCTACATTAACTAAATAATTTATAATAAAGATTAAGGCATTTAGCAGTATAGAACATGTATTAACATTTTAGAAAAGAAGGCTGCATGAAACTCCAGAAGACATCTTCTACAAAAATGCTGTCACAACATGAGAAATGAATAGAACTACGGCAGCCCTGCTCAAAAGGTATAGCTGAGAAAGAAACAGGAACAGAACTTCAACACAAAAGAAAAAGAAGCCTAAGAATAAAAAAAATCATAGCCTTACATCTGACTATACCTTAGAACAGCTTTTTGACCTTGGTCATCATGTCCTTTCACCACTGTGAATATTGCCCTATTATCTATAAAATTTAGGACATGGCCAACATTATCTCAAAAACTTCATCATCATTAGTACTCTCTGAGGATCACCTGCCTTTTTCGCAACACACCCTTTTAGTAAAGTGAATTTAAAACTAATTGTTCATTTTATTGCAGATTAATTGTCCATTTATTTTTGTTCCAGATACTGTTTGATGTGCTTAGAATTTGTCAGTGAATAAGGCAGACAAAATTTGTGATAATATAGAACTTTCACTCTAGGAGAAGTTTTCATTGTTCTCATCAGTTTCTTAACCCCCTACAATATTTTATGATTTTGGCATGTAACTTATTTAGTGGCTTCCTTTGTTGTATCGGGTTTCATTTTAACCATTTCTTTTAGTTCTCTGAGTGAAAGTGAAAGTTAAACTGAGAATGCTGTAGTTTCACACATTTGACCCTCACTATTAATAGTTAAGAGCAAAATAAAGAAAAGAACTGTATAATCTCTTAGTTGCAGCAGAGAACTTTGTTGTCAATCAATAAAGGTTTCTCTTCCGTAATAAAAAAAGTACCAAGTTGTAGCTGGGTACATGGCTCCAGGGTTATTGGAAAATGTATTTCTACATTTCTTGTCATTACTATTGCCTTGTGAGTAAGTTCTGGACAAAGGGAAAGAAACAAATGATACGTATCACTTTTGGGTCATGATGTTCAAACAAAGATACATGAACTATCCTTGCTCATTATTTCTTCCTATTGGTTGGCAATGACATAAGCCAAATCTGCATCTTAGATTATAAAGAGAAAAACCATGTGTTGAAGATAGCATAGCTGCTCTCACATGTTCAATAACTGAATAAATTTATATCCTACTTACATCATTGTATTTTGGGGCCTGTCTGTTATAGCAGCTTTATTTTTACCCTACATAACAGACTACAAAAACTTACCATGGCAAAAAAAAAAAAACAAAAACAGAAACAAAATAATAGTGTTGAAAACTTAAGCCACTGAAGTCTTTGTCTCTTAGTCACTCTCTTATCCTGGATCATCTAGAACATTACACAATGTTTTTTTTTTTCTTTCTGAAATTCTAGTTGGGCTTTATACTGAGATTCTTTGATCAATGTTTATCAAGAGCCTATGTGTCAGACATTGTTTGGAGATTATATTTAAGTGGGTGAGACAATCAGTAGAAAAATAAAGTAAGAAATATAAGATATTAATGGTGATAAATTTGATAATGGAAGAGAAGGCATGTGCTGCCTTATCAAGAAGAAAGAATAAAAATAGTTCACTGAATATAGGGCATGAGAAAGAAGAGTTAAGAACAGAGTCAAAGTTTTCTGGATGAGCACATAGAAGGATAAAGTTACCATTAACTAAGATAGAGAAGACTATAGGAGGAGCAGAAAAGGTATGGAAGAAGAGACTATACAACCTATCAGATATCCAAGTAAAGAATATCAAGTAGGCAGTTCAACATACATGTGGGTTTCAGAGGATAAGTAGCAGGTTACGAAAATGTGCCTGTTGATGGCACATAGACAATTTTAAGACATATAACTTTATCAAATTAGGAAGGGAATAAATGTAGGTAGAAAAAATAAGATGTTCAAGGACTGAAGTGGAGTACGCCGACATGAAGGAGTCAGAGAGATGTGGAAGAACCAGCAAAGGAGACTGAGAGGGAGCAGAAGAAAAGCAGAGAATGTGGTATCCTGGAATATGAGCAACAGGAAGGTGGAAAAAAGATGAAACTGTAATTATATTATCAGATGCTGTTTGACAGAGCAACAATAGAACTTAACATTACCATTGAATCTAGCAATGCAGTATTCATTGGAGGCCTTGATAGAAGAAATTTTAACCGAGTTGGGGGAGCAAAGCCTGACTGAAATAGAGAGTAAGAGAAAAGCAATGGAACTTATGACAGATAACTTGTTCAAAAAATTAGCTATAAGGGGAAGGAGAGAAATAATACTGTATTTGGAGAATCAAGTCTTTCCAGAGAGGTTTTTGTTTGTACTGTTCATGGTTTATACACGTGTTCAAATAAGAAACTGTTTTAACATGGATAGGAGTCATCCAGTAGTGACAAAAACTATATTGTCAAACCTAGAGCACAAATAGAGGAAGTGGCCTTCGATAAAAGCATGGGTAGCCCATCCTGATGTGGAAAAAAGGTGAAGCATGTGGGCTCAGATGTAGGTGGCTGAGTTTATTTAGTAGAAGCTTGTTTACATGTTCCTCTGATAGTTTCTGTCCCTTCGGTGAAATATAAATAGAGGCATCTGTGAAGTTTAGATAGTGATAGATGGAGAGGAAGTAGTGATGTCTTAATTTGTTTGGCATTTTTGGTTTTGCTTTTTTGTTTTCATTATAAATATATTGATGCTGGGAAAATATATCGTATTAATAGAAGTGAGATGTTTATGATGTGACTGATAATGTTCAAGACAACATCTATACCTTCCTAAAAGTCTTTAGATTCCAGTGTTCTCAGACTGAGAGGATGAGCTGATATCAGATTTGGAAAAGCTGTCTCCTAAGACTATTGAAGGGTAGACATGCTAAGCAGAAAGCATGGAAGAATAGTCAAGCACAGTCACATATTTACCGACACATAGAAATCTCCTCACCTTTCTAGAGACAAGAGAGAAAATAGCCAGCCACACAGTATTTAAAATTATTGAAAAAGTATGAGACTTTTCAGAACATACAATTTCCCAACTAATAACAGCTTCATTCAATTTGTCAGGGACGAACTCTCATCTATCTCAGATGATAAAATGTCACAGAAAGATTTCTAGGCAGAGAAAGGTTTCCATTTAGACAATAAACTCTAGACACTATTTCTAGGTAAATGACCTGAAATCTATTCTGTAATTATGACAAATAGGTGACAGCAGCACCGCACATCGAGCTCATCAGCACCCTGCATCTCCACCGGAGACAAAATTCAAAAGATCATTCATCATTTCAATTGTTTTAGCCACCATTTGCCAGCATTATTTTAACATTAACCTTTTTCACCTAATATCTTTCAACTGAGTTTTCTTTAAATAACTTGGAGAGGAGGTGACTAACTTCTTTCAATTTACATATTTGGTGGGAAGGTGGAGGCACATTTAAAGGAATACAAATTACACAAATTGTTATTCAAGCTGAAAGGTAAATAACCGATTAACACCCAAGAATTACTTGTGACTAGTGGATTTATTTTAGGAGAGGACAGAGATGATAACTACATCATATATTTTATGTGACACTCATATATGTTTGTGCATATATGACATAAAAACTCCAATGTGGCATATAGAATACTGTATGCAAAAATCAACATAAATGTGGATGTAAGGGACAAAACCGAGTTAGTGATCATTCTTTCTCCCAAAGATAAAATTGCTTATTTTACCAAAATAAGAGAATCCTTCAATCCTTTCTCCTTTTCTTACTTGGGGGGGGAAGAGTGTGGCATTTGATTAATGGAAGCATTTCCTGTTCCTTAAGGTATCTTTGAGGAGATAGTGGTTATCATACAGTACAGGTGCTCACTCGATGCCCTACCCTGGAATAGAAACCATGTGAGAGTAACAGAGACTCTAAAAGTGTGCAATCTTTTGGCCCAGGTATCAATCTTACAGCCCAGGGGTCAGCAAACTTTTTTCTATAAACGGATATATAGTAAATATTTTAAGTTAACCTTAGGAGATAAGCAACAGGCAATAAAACAAAGGTCATTTAATTTATTTCATACAAAGTGAGTGTTTGCATGAAAATGTGGGATCTTTATTAGCACTGAATGCAATATGTATCAAGGTGGTGAAGGGTTATTGGAGATTCAAACACTGAGGATAACAGCTATCCATCACTGGATTCATGCTTATCTGGAACTTTGTGATGGGTCTTAGGAGAGCATGCACAGGATATCAATTCGCTGTTGAACTCAGAATCTCTTGGGGAAGACAAAATCTGAGGGAGAAAGTACTTGTGATCCTAGGCTTCTGATGTCTTTTGTGTCTCTGTTGTAAGGAAGAGGCTTAAAATACAGATGTTTCTAATATAATGCCATGTATGTGTATGTTCTGGAAAACCATAGCACAGTAAAAATTGCAGGGTTTATTGGAAAAATAGGGTAGAATTAAACCATAAAATAAAAACTGTATGAAACTTTGTAACCATAGCACTGGAAAAAACTATTAAAGATAAAAACAAACCTCAACCAAAATCGTAACACAGTTAAATCTCTACTGTCATCAACATCGTTATGACAAAATCTCAACCAGCTCCTTTGCAACTTTAGACTGGGACTTGTGCTTCTTCCTTAAAAATGAGGCCCTTGAGATCATTTGCTTATAAGACAGTAAGTTTCTTCAAAACTAAATATCTAATCTACAGTGCAGACTTCTTCACATTCAATTAACTTAAATCTGAGGGAAATACCTTTGCAGCTCCTGCATCTGTATTCCCAAGTTTTCATATAATTTAGTATGATGGAAGGCATGGTAGTTTTTCAAGCCACTAAAACAATTTTGTTAGTTTTCTATTGCTATGTGACAAATTATCATAAACTTCGGTACTTAAAGCAATACACATTTATTATCTTACAATTTCTGTGGATTTCGAGTCTTCATGGCTTAGTTGGCTCTTTTGTTCCTGGCCTCCTAAAACTGCAATCAAGGTGTCAGCCACACTATTCTCCTTTCTGGAGCTTAGAGTCCCTTCCACGCTCACATAGTTACTGCCAGAATTCAGTTCATTGCAACTGGAGGACTGAGACCCCAAACCCCACTTCTTGTTAATTGTCAGTGAGGGCTCTCTTAGCTTCCAGAGACCCCACAGTCCTTTGCCTTGTGTCCTTCTCATAGCCCCTCTCACAACACGGCAGCTTACTTCTCCAAGGTCAGCAGGATAATCTCTTACTCCTTATGGTCTTAAGGAATGTAATCATTGGAGCTACTAACCCATCACTTTGTCATATTATATTTGTTTGAAGCAAGTCATAGTTTTTAGCCACATCCAAGAAGAGAGGATTATATAAAGATGCAATTCATTGGGGACCTTGTTACGATGTGTGTGCCACATCAACTGAAAAAATAGTAATTTCTGTAGGACTTCCCTTTTTAAAAATGTGTCTTTACATACTGTTAAAGCTATCTTTTTACATGTGAGGAAACACTCCTAGATGCTGCAAATCATTAATGCATTGGGAAAACCTTCTATGAACTTACCTATTTTCATCTTGTAATAACATCACTCCTCTCTTTACCAATTGAATGTGAGGAAATCTGGGTTGAAAAAAATGAGTTTCAGCAAAGCAGTTGTATTTTTATTTGTTCTTAAAATGGTCTCCAAATCTTAACAGGGTGGGTGAAAAAATACTGAACAACCAGAAGGCAGTGGGGCACTGCTGATTTGGGTAGCATGGAGTAAAATACAGCTCAAGCTTCTGTGGTTGGATCATTTGAAACTCCAGTTGTTATAAGGATGGGTAGAGGTATAGCGGCTGAAAAGATACACTGAAGAATGCAAAATCATAAAATTGATAAGAATAAGAAAATCTTAAATGTAATGTATCATTTTTCAGGAGAAAATTCTTGATCATTTCCAAAAGGGAGAAGAGATTTTTTAATCCTCTTGTGCTAGTAAGGAGATGTATTTTTTTCTAATTCCTACAGCCCTTTGTAGATTCTTGCTTTGTGCTGGTATCTCAATTCCAATATCACTCCTGAGGTAATCCCCAGGCCTTGTTTCCTGTCTTTCCATTGGCACTGAAACCTAAACCCAAATCTGACAGAGGCAAAGGACCTACTTGTCATTCTTCCCTTCGTCTCCATACCCACGGCAGAAGACGCGATGCTTGTAACTATGCTTTTAGTTTCCTCTTCATTTCAGCACCTGCTGATTTATTTTTCATTCTTGAGTGCTCTTTTATGCATTTAAGATATGTTTTGTTATTTTTCCCCTAGTCTTTCTAGATTTTTGTACCAGAAGTATATTCAGATCATCATAGTGGAAACTTTGTTTTTCTCTTTAATACATCCCCAATTAAAATTACATTTTAGCTCTGTGATTCACGAGGTGCCGTTCCTTGCATTTGTTTCATCTACTGATTTTTAATATTAGTGGATTTCTTCAACTGCTTTGTAAGTTTCTGCAATCTCCCCTTCAGCTGGAATTAATCTTCAGGTTATTATACTGGGTTATGGAAATGTTCCTGTGGGTTACTTATGAGATCTCCTCTACAGGAGCCCTATATATATTTCACTTGCTCAGGATTTACTTTCAGTTAGTTTCTTGGATTAACATATCCACAATTTTAGTAATTGAGATTAGCACTCCATATGCAAACCTAGCTTAGGCTTCATGTTTCTTAGCTGTGGCCTAATGAGAGTGTTCTAGTCATCTTATTATCTGAGGCTTTCCTTGTAGCAGCTACTGCAGCTGCTGTTGTCTTCCTTTTGGCATTTGAGAGGGAAGAAGATTATTACCTACTCTCCACTACACAGGATTTTTTTGTGGCTATTTCATCCCAGATTCAAGGTATATATCTCTTTGCATTAATCCACATGTCTTTTGGCTTCATTTCCAATTTATTGCTGAGGCTTAGAAGTCCATCTTCACTACTGGTACATTGGAAATTCATACTGACATTGGCAATTATCTGAATCTCTTATAAATATTTCTTGTTATATTTAACGTGTCATTTGTATGTATAAATACCATAAGGGAGGCAGAGGCTTCTTGTTCAGCTTGGTTTGTATACTAACCAGAAATCAAGAGGCCACGAATAAGGCCCAGCAAATATAAGAAACTACAAAGGTGGCTCCAAAGCAGACTTGGACTTTGCTTTCAAGTAGATTTTTGTAAATAGTGTCGCTCATCTATTCTAAAGCAACATCTAAACAGCCCCCAAAGCCAAAAATGTGGATACACGACATTATTAAAGGTATAAGAAAGCTGTAGAAGCAAAGAAAATTGGATAAACTAAAATTCTAGACAAGAAGGAACTTTCCTAGGCCAGCTGAAATAACAGATTTGCCAAATCTGGAAATAGGTAGAGAATCTATCTGGTAATACTGTGACTCCGCTATGAAAACAAGGAACCAGTTGAGTTTTGACAGCTACATGGGCTAGCATGGCAGATTGGAACCTGGAAGACCATTGGTTTTCTCCCAATAACTGTTTTCAGGGGGAACAGGGGCACCGTGGGATACTGGAGGCCTAGAATATGTATGCAAAGTGATGTCTTTCTCAATCTCCCAGTATGAACACAAAGTCTCAATAGAGGGAGGGGCTAAACAAACATATCACAGGTGTTTCCCTAGAGAGAGAAAACAAGAGGTGAAATGAGCCTAGATAAACAGTCATCTTAACCTCCATCTGCTTCCATTCCGGAATGAACGGATGTGAGCAGCTACCAATCCTGTCTGTCTAGCAGAGAAAAAGGTAAACTTTCTGAGGATAATGAAGGGGGATTGGGATGATAATGATATTTTCTCTGAACAGAGTAAAATTAAGCTAGAAACCAATAATTCAAAGTAAGTTTAGAAAATACTAAATCACCTTTTGATCAAAGAAAAATTATTGAAAAATTAATTTAAATTGTGACTTAGATAAAATAAAAAATATGTATCAAAACTTAAGGGATACAGCTAAATTTCTAACTATAAATACATACATTGGAATAAAAGAGAAAACTAATGGTCAAAACTCTCAGGAAGTTGAAAAAATAAGTAAGAAACGTAAAACCAGAAATAAACAAAATAGAAGGCAGAAAATACACTAACATGTATAGTTTAGTAAAAAAAAAAAAAAAAACTTTAGCTGATTCCTTGAAAATTAATAAAATTTATAAGCTACTTGGAAAACTAATCAAGAAAAAAGAAAGATAATACAAATTTCCAATATTAGAAATGAAAAAGGAGATATCATGTTATGGATCTTTAATACGTTAAAATGATAAGAATATATTAAAAACAACTTTATACTTATTCAACAATTAATGAATGGAAAAAAAAACTTTGAAAAAACATTACTTACCATTATAGAAACAAGAATACATAGAAAATGTAAATATTCTTGTAACTCTTTAAAAAATAATTTAGAAACTTTTCTACAAAGTAAACTTTAAGACAGAATAGCTACTCTGGTAAATTTTTCCAACTGTTTAAGAAACAAATGATACCAAATCTTCTTTCAGGAAACAGGTAGAAAAACCACACTTCCACACTTATTTTATATAGCCAATGTATTGCAGACACAAGAAGCTGACAAGGAAATTACAGCCATCAAGAAAATTGTAGGCTGATATATCTCAGAAAAATAGATACAAATATGCTAAGTAAAATACTATCAAATTATAATAAAAACACAATATTACAAAAGCTATATATAAAATTATCTCATAACCCAAGCGACATTTATTCCAGGAATTCAAGATTGATTTAACTTTTGAAAAGCAATCAGTGGAATTCACCACATTAACAGAATAAAGGAGAAATAAATAGAACCATCTTCATAGATGGAGAAACAGACTTTGATATTATTCAACACCAGTTCATAATAAAACTTCCAGCAAAGTGACAAAATTAAAATTAAAACATGAAAGCCCTCTTCATGTATCATCTCATACCCTTGGAACTCCTCTTTATTCTGGTGGAGTTGTAAGATACCATGTGGCTTTAGGTGTTTCCATAACACTTTCATTGCCCCAAACCTCATTGACATAAATTATCCCACAGGAATCTCCCAGCAACCATGAAACTTTGTCTAGTTCAGTTTAGTAAAATTGAAAAAAATAAATAAAATTATACAAAGAAACTTTATGAGAATCCACTTGTCACTAATGTGCCAGCATTGAAGTTCATGAGTTTTGTGTTTTTTTTTTTTTTTTAAATCAATATAGGGAAAGAGGAAAGTGTAGAGCCGAAGAGATGAATACTTTAACAACAAAAATTTAAAAATTTTCTGATTTAAAATAATTATCAAGAAAATGAAAGGACAAATAATCCAACTTAAAACTGAATAAAGAATATGAATCAACATTTCTCCAACAAGATGTATGAATGGCCAATAAACACAAGAATAGAACTTCAACATCATTAGTCATCAGGGAAATGAAAATTAAAACCACGATGAGGTAACTTTTCAAACCCATTAGCATGGCTAGGATTAAAAAGATAATAACAAGTGTTGGCAACAATGTGGAGAAATCAGAACTGCTGGGGGGAATGTAAAATGGTGCATACACTAGAAAACAGTCTGGGAGTTCTTCAAATGACTAAACAAAGTCACCTTATGACCCAACAGTTGAATTCCTAGATACATACCAAAAAGAAATGAAAACATATATACACAGAAAAAAATGCATATGAATGTTTATAGGAGCATTATTTATAATAGCCGAAAGGTAGAAAGAAGCCAGATGCCCATCTACTGGTGAATGTGTAAACAAAAACGAGGTACATCAATAGAATGAAATTGTATTCAGGCATTGGAAGGAATGGAGTACTTATACATGCTGCAACTTGGATGAACCCTGAAAACATTATGCTAACTAAAAGAAGCCAGTCAGAGGCCAGGTGCGGTGGCTCACGCCTGTAATCCCAGCACTTTGGGAGGCCGGGGCGGGTGGATCACAAGGTCAGGAGATCGAGACCACCCTGGCTAACATGGTGAAACCCCACCTCTACTAAAAATACAAAAAATTAGCGGGGTGTGGTGGCGGGCGCCTGTAGTCCCAGCTACTCAGGAGATTGAGGCAGGAGAATGACGTGAACCCAGGAGGCGGAGCTTGCCGTGAGCCGAGATCCCGCCACGGCACTCCAGTCTCGGCAACAGAGCCAGACTCCGTCTCAAAAAAAACTCAAAAAACAAAAAACAAAACAAAACAAAAAAGCCAGTCAGAAAAGTCTACATATGATATAATCTATTATGTAATTTGATTCATATGAATTTCCAGAATGGGGAAATCTATAAACATAGAAAATTGATCCGTGGTTACTTAGGTCTGTGTATTAGTCTGTTTTCATGCTGCTAATAAAGACATACCGACTGGGTGATTTATAAAGGAAATAAGTTTAATCAACCCACAGTTCAGCATGGCTGGTGAGGCCTCAGGAAACACAATCATGGCAGAAGGGGAAGCAAATGCATCCTTCACAAGGTGGCAGCAAGGAAAAGAAAGAGTAAAGCAGACGGAAAGCCTCTATTAAATGATCAGATTTCATGGGAACTCACTCAGATATCATGAGAATAGTGAGTAAACTGGAAATCACCCCCATGATTCAATTATCTCCACCTGGTCCTGCCCTTGACACATGGGGATGATTACATTTCAAGATGAGATTTTGGGTGGGGGACACAGCCAAACCATATCAGTCTGGGAGAAGATTGATAGCTAAAAGGTGATCGCTAAAAGGTTCTTTTTGACATGATGAAAATGTTCTATAAATGACTGTGGTTATGTTTCACATATCTGTATATGTAATAAAAACCTTTAAATGCATACTTTAGAGAATTTTTATTACATAAATTATATCTCAGTTGAGCTATTTAAAAAGGAATGCCATATTTATGAAATCTTAAAAAAAATCAAGAAGGATATTTAATTTGGAGAAAAAAAAAAAGAATGAAGTAATACACTGAATGCTATTTAGTGTAAAGAGTAGTCCCTGGCATCTGAAATAAAGAGTAATGTGAACTCTCCTGATCACTAGTTCTGTGACTTTCACCACCAGAGGCTATTTTCTCCTTTGGATAATAGGAGATATCATCACCTACTTAAAGTTTTGGTATTAATTGAGAACATGTGTGAATATCATTTGCACAATACCTAGCACACAGCAAGCTCTCCAAAGATGTGTTAATTTCCAATTATACCTCTCTATTCTGTTATAGTGGTTATGGTATTATATGCACAGGAACAACAATTTCTGCCAAATAGGGCATAGGAATGTTTCCAAAGGGAAAACTCTGAGATGGGTTGAAGAGTGCCAAGCAGTTTACCATGACATAATGGCCAGGGTCGGGGTCAACCAGATAAAAAGTTGAGCAAAAATAGCTGATTTCTCCTGTGGCACTGGGGTGATAGTGTGTGACAGGTATGCAAAGTTGTACATTTCAATTTTAGAGGCAAGTAAATAGATTTAGGACGGTGAAGGATGAGATCAAATTGACACAACTGGTATGAGACAGAGGTGAGGAATGACCACAGATCCACATCTGGAGCATCTTTAAAGTGAAAAGTAGAACTTCAGTTTTTCTTCAAAGTTTCTGCAGGTAGAAACAGTTGTCATTCATGACCCGGGGCCCCCTGTTACTCAAGTCAGGAGTTATTCCATTCGAGTTATGATGAGTGGTCTTTCACTCTGCATTCTCCCATAGACATCACTGCTATTTCCTGGCTGACACAGTGAGCCTCAGAGCAGGAACTGTGTCTAATCCAATATCCAGCAAGACAAAACTATTCATGATCAGAATAAAATTCAAGTAAAATGTATTCAATTGTAGAAGGTATAATAATAAATCTTAGGTGTTTTTGAGCCAAAAGCAGCTCCAAGATGTCTCAAAAAACAAATAATTTTTTTAAAAAAAGACCAGATGAGACTTCAGAAAATCAGGATTATTTCCAAATATTTGGGACCTAAAAAAGTAGTTTCTGATGCATTTAAGAAAGAGGCAAGGAATGAAAAACAAGTGTTGGTATCAAATATTTATTGGCATGGGTAATGCAAAGATTTCTTTTGCCATGGCATAATATTGTAATTCCCCTCCTGGGACTACTCAAAATACACAATTCTGCAGCAATTCCAAGAGAAGCTCCTTTATAATAAATAGCTGATGCTCCGTGCTTGCTTTTGTAAGAGCACCTAATGATAGTACTTCAGTTTGTATCCCCCTCTATTGTCATGAAAACATATTTGAAACCTTTTTTGGGTGAAATGTCCAAAGATGCCTAACATCTTGATGCGAACATATTTAAAAATCATTCACTGTCATACCTAATAATAATGAAATCCAAGCACAAGGTCACAGAAGTATGTATACAAGCTTTCTGTAAGTTTATTTCACAGTTTCCAAATATATCCACAGATGAACAGTAGCAATAATTGTACTCAATGGAATATTAAAATAACATTGTCCTTTACATATTCCAGTACTGTCACTTCAAATATGCTATATGTATGCATTTTAAGAAAATTTTGTAGATGTGTGCATTTGTGTGTGTATGTGTGTGTACGCTACATGTTAGGAGACAGGATCTTTAGCTGTTCACTTTCTCTGACTAGTTCTATGTTATCATTTTTTCTTGCCACTTCTTTATCCCTTTCTTCCACAGTCTGTTATGTATAGCCTCCAGTACTTGAAAATAAATTATATTTTAAACATGTATTCGTATCTTACATTTTAATATTATATTTCAGTGGAATAGTACGTTTATTTTATATTTAAATGTTAAATTGGGTTTCATCCATCACAGATGTATTGGTGCCTTTCCTAGTCCCTTTTCCTAGACCAATGTTCCCAGGGTTTCCAGTGTTCCCATTCCCTGCCCATTCTGTATGGTGTGTGTGGCTGCTGGTAACTCACAGTCTGCTGCCTTTTAAGAAATGTCCACAGATAAATGGAGACTCCCCACCTTGGTAGTTATGATCTTCATCCACCTGTGAAGCCAATGCCTGACTCATGGGGTATACCAGAGACTATCTCCCTTGTCAAAAGACAAAAAACAAACAAACAAACAAAAACTTGTGATAAAGATTATCCTCCAGAGTCCTTCATGGGGGAAGCCAAGGATAGACTCAATCTAAGACACCTTTGCTTTGTCCTTTTACTGTTTCTGTCCTCCTTCCTTCCCTTACACATGTGTTTTTCTGAAAAGCAGCTTGCTTTTCAATAAATCAGTTTGCACCCATGTTCCTGTCTCAGCCTCTGATTCTGGGAAAACTAACTTTAGTCACAATCTCTCTATATGACCATTTTATCGACATGTATTTTAAAGTGCTTATTGAAACTTTATTCTAGGGCCAAGAACTGTATTAAAGAGGTTTCAGTCAGATTTCATCAACTGAAGAAAAAAAGGCAAAATAATTTTTGTAACAGATCAGAATATGTGAAATATTCAAGAAAAAATGAGAAACACCGGTTCAAGCAACATGAACTAGAAGAAAAGTGAGGGCCAGGGGTGGTGGCTCACGCCTATAATTGGGAGGTCGAGGCGGGTGGATCAGCAGGTGAGGAGATCAAGACCATCCCGGCTAACACGGTGAAATCCCGTCTCTACTAAAAATACAAAAAACTAGCCGGGCGTGGTGGCGGGCGCCTGTAGTTCCAGGTACTCGGGAGGCTGAGGCAGGAGAATGGCGGGAACCCGGGAGGCGGAGCTTGCAGTGAGCCGAGATCCAGCCACTGCACTCCAGCCTGGGCGACACAGCGAGACTCCGTCTCAAAAAAAAAAAAAAAAGGTCTGATTTACTTCCATGCCATCTCTTCCTCTCCAAGTGTGTTACTTGGTTTTCAAGGATATTACATATGCTCTCTCTCTCTTTTTCTTGAGAAGAGTGTATGAACTTATTTCCAAGGGTGTCATGTTGTACTAGAGTGACTAAAGAAAAACAGCTGAGACCCAGAACCAACAGAATTTCTTCTGTCATATTTTGTTGATCAAATCAAGTCTCAGGACAGCTGAAATTCAAGGGATGAGGTAAAAGTCCACCACTTAATGGGAAAATGATTATGCATATATAGGTCTTGCTGACATTCATCTTTGCAGAATTTAAAATATATATTAAAATCTATTTTAAAATTTTTATTTTGGTAGATGGTAAACAAATGAATTAGAGGACCCAGAAAAGATCAGTCTTTGAACACTATAGTAATTCATCCTAGAGGTAATGATAACTTTGTTTAGCATGACGGGAGTAGAGATGTGCTGAAGTGAACCGATTGTACAAATATTTAGCAAGTAGAATCAGCAGTACTTGAGAGAGTTTTAAATGCATTTGGTAAAAAGATAAACATTTATAAAAAAGATATATATTATTTAAAACAATATTATATAAATGTCAACTTTTTCTCTTTGGCCCCAAATAATATTAGTGCATTGTTAATAGATGGAATTACACCTAATCACTCCATTCCTGGAGGAAACTATTAGGTTTAGCAAAAATATAAATTAGTGTTGCTTTAAGAAGAAAATTGGAGAGTATCAATACAAAATGAAAATGCAATACATATTGACCTATTAAGTTTACTTTTACTCATATATCTCAGAGAAACACCATCCTCCACTTATACACAGAATAGAATGCATAAATGTGTTCTTGGGATGCTATCTATAATATAAAACCAAAGAAAATCACTTAAATATCCTTTAATAGAATATTGGAGAGATAAGTTACACTACACTGACAAGAAATATTCTTCAGGCATCAAAGGAAGTACATTTATGCAAACTGTTGTGACAAATTTTTGGAACCAGTGACATTTTAAATGAAAAAATAAGTTGCAAAAATCTATATAGTATATATTTGCCTTTATGACAAATGTTATTTATATACTCAATAGATATTAGTAGAAGCTCATAAATGATATATGCTAAAAGAGTGTGACAAAGTTAAAAGAGGGATTTTATTTTCTACCTTATATATTTTTAAAACTTATGAACAATAGAATTTGTAAACTTGAAAACAATACAAAAGAAGAGAAAATTTCTGAACATTTTAATTTAAAATAAAATTATTTTGTGAAATTTCTTAAGCATCCCGATGCATGCTCCTTGGATGTATTAACTATCCTTAGTCCAAAATTTATTTTCTCTAGTCTTTTTATAATGTTGTCCAAATCTTACATTAATGATTATAAAATTATTTCCTATATGTATATTGCTGGTGACACAGGTGAAAAGTTGAATGATCTATTTGACTTTATGAACAGATTTAGTAAGCTAATATTCAGACTTGGAGTTCCCAAGTTTATTTCTATTTCAAGTTAATGAGATTATGTACCTGATAATTACTTGCATTCAGGGCTTCCTTCACCATTACTCAAAGCTAACTTAAAGGTATGAATTACTCTTCCTCTGCTGTGAGGTGGTAAGAAAGGTAGACCCTATCTTTTAAAAAAGCACGTGAAGCTTTCTTTTTAAACACTTTTCAATTTATCTAGACATGTGTCAGTGGAAATTTAATTGTGCCCACTTGCTTTGTGAAAGTGGAGAGGCCACCTATTTATTTTACAGAAAATCATTCTTAAATGTTATTACGTGAATAGCCTCACACCAAGTTCTCATTTTAGATAGGAGTGCTGAACTCTATTAGTTAAGTGCATTTCATAAAAGAGTTAGAAATCTTTGGGGAAAAACTAATCATCAAAAACTGTTATAAAAGATAACGCTGGAATTTTGTAAGTTGATACATTATATCATCAGTAATTCTTGCCAAAGGAACATGTTTATGTATGTCACAAAATTTGGTCAGTAATGCTGAGTCTAGGCATCAGGTTCAACATTCTGAAAGTTTAAAAAGTCTGTATTGTTGATTACACTCTCATTTTAATAGATACTTTTTATAAATTCTACTGTAGCTAGACTGTTTTGGCTAACAATATTTTTATGATTCAGGAATATATATGGTAACAATCCACTCAACAAGTTTGTTTATTATTAAGTGATTGATTATTTATTTTAGGGATTGAGTATAAATGTTAAGATTGGTTTATTTTATTTTGTGAGACAGAAGAAAACAATGTCAAGCATAGTGACTCTCCTTTAGGACAAAGCAATTAAAGACAATAGAAGTAGTCATTAATCAAATGTTAAACTATGAGATTTTTAAAGTAAAGTCTGTATAAAGCAATAGAAATGAGTTGTTTATACAAGTATTCCCCCAAAGTAATTTATTAGGTTTTTATGGAAAATTATATGTGAAAGAGAGCTTCAGAAGTCCAATTTCTGTTACAAGAACTTGGATTAATAAAGTTAAACAGGGTATGAGAGATCCCTTAATGAAAGAGTACACAGTATGTGACTATTCCAAAATACTTGAAATGATTCAAGAAGGGGTCATGCCAAAACTCTATAAATGCGAAAATATTTTTCTACAGAAAGTTATTCAAAAACAAAAATTGGGATTCATAGGTAGATAAGTAGATATTTTAAATCAGAGAAAAACTGGACTCCTAAATAAGTTTAAATAACATAACCTTAAGAATTGTTTTAAATTAAGGCTTAATATAACATAAAGTAGCAAAAATAAATCAGGAAATAAAGTCACAGACAACAATATTCTCATTTGAAAACATTTATCATTGCATTAATCAATGGTCACACGCAGTTTTATATTATAAACTTACTTAAAATTTTTGTAGCAAGAATGTAGCTAATATGTGGCTTCCTTTTCTCTTTCAAGTAAAAATCAGGTTTCTCTGCTTACACTGATTTCCAGAAAACTTAGAATTAGATTTAATATTCAATCACATTTATGAGATTTACTTAGGAGGTGACTGCATTTTACTTGTCCTTCTACGATGTGAATCAGACTTTTACATGTATACGAACAAGGTTATATTAACTATTCTTAGTCCAAAAGGTATATGTGTTGGAGGTGAGTACAACACACCTACTATATACATTTACAGTGTAAATCATTACTCAGCTTTTTCTTGTTTGATGATTAAAACTGTAATTATTCAAGAACAAGTAGTATGAAATACTGTGTACACAATTATAACACAATTGTTTTAGTCTGAATGTTATTTGATATTTGCTATGTATTTTGGCAGTGAAAACAGGTTTTTTGCAGAGCAATTTTGGGACAAAATATATTGGGGAATCCCAGCTTTAAGGATATTCAACTCTAGATAGCAGAATGCAAACTCTAAGCAGTTGAAGGAGCAAAACTGAACTATTAAACTATGTTATCTTGTAGTCCCTTTCATGTTAAATGAAAACAAAATGAGTAACCTTGTTTCATACCCATTTCAGGCATTAAGAAGTAAAATATAAAAGCCATCATAAAAGTCCAATGCTGCAGTAAGCTAGCATTGAAAAATAAGTCTTCAATTAAGAAGTACTCTGATACGGGATGATGAAAACCATCACCCTATCTGCTCCTTTGATGCCACCATCCCATTACTCAGCATCAGTGTTGGAGAAAGGCTTAATCTTAGAGTTTTCATATTGAGAGTTGTAGCTCCAGAATAAGGAACTGTTATCTTTTTTGGTATTCAGAGAGAAGGAACTAATTAAATATAAAATATTTACTTATTTTAAGGCAATGTTAGAGACCATAGTAAAATTTTTAAATTTCTAATTGGTGATGGGAGTCAGAACATGCTACCCCTAAACAGAGCACCTTGGCATACTGAATATTTTAAGCTAAAGGAACCTGAGTCACTAGACAGCTTCCCCTCCCAGCTCAGGTGTTCTCCTTAAGCATCCTCCAGCCTGGCAGGCAAGTATAGGCCATCAATTGTCCATGGAGAGAACATTTGGTTTCACTCAGATCCAGAGGCTGAGCTGTGACACAGCAAAGCCCTTTTGCTCTATTTACGGCTATCCTAGATCTAGGAACAAGCCTAAGTCCATGCGTATCTTTGAAGCATAGGCTCTATTCTACCAAAAGTGGCTGATCAGCAACTGCAGAGACCCTGCCTACACAGAGGCAATCACAGACCCAAGACAGCTGCTACACCTGACCACAGAGTCCTGCCAGTAGTCTCTTCAGACCACAGAGCACAAGAAAATTTATAGCAATAAAGGTATACACACACACACACACGTATACATAAACGTATGCATATATACACATATATATATCAGTGGAATTACACACACACACACACACACACACAGATATATCTCAAATAAACCAGCAAATGTTATACCTCAAAGTTCTAGAAAAATAAACTAAGCCCAAAGTTAGCAGAAGGAAGAAAATAACAAAGATTAGAGCAAATATTAAAAAAAAAATACAGAACACAAAAACAGAAAAAAAAATCAACAAAAGTAAAAATTGGTTTTCTGAAAAAATAAATAAAATCAAGAAACCCTTAACTAGGAAAATAAAGAAAAAATATGCAAATAAGTAAAATCAGAAATGAGAGAGGAGACATTACCATTAATCCAACAGAAATACTAAGGATCATAAGAAAGTACTATGAACAATTATTTTAAAAATATGCCAACAAATTGAATAATCTAAAAGAAATTAATTAATATATTCCTAAACATAGCCTACCAAAACTGAGTCATGAAGAAATAGAAAATCTGAACAGGTCAATAGTGTGTAAGGACATTGAATCAGTTATAAAAAGTCTACAATCAAAGAAAAACCTAGGATTGGAAAATTTCACTGTTGAAGTGTACCAAACGTTAAAAAAAACTAATGATAATTCTTGTCAAATTATTCCAAAAATTAAAATACAGGGAATATTTTCAAATTCACTTTCTGAGGCTAGGTTTACTCTGATACAAAAGCCAGAGAAGGACAATAGAAGACACCTAAAGGCCAATATTTCTAATGCATATAGGTGCAAAAATTCTAAATAAAATATTAACAAACTAAACTAAACAACATATCAAAAGAATCATTCATAATGTTCAAGTGGGATTTAATTTTAAGATTTAAGGATAGTTCAACAAATTCATTTTCTGAGGTTATATGTAAATCAGTAAATGTGACATACCACATTAACCAAATGGAGGATAAAAACTATATGATCATCTTAAATTTTAAAAAAGCATAACACCCTTTCATGATAAATAATCTCAAAAGATCAGGTATAGAAGGAATGTAACTGAATACAATAAGGCCATATATAACAAGACCATAGTTAAAACCATACTCAATGGTAGAAAGTTGAAACCTTTTTTTCTAATATCAGGAACAAGGCAAAGATGTCCTTTCTCATTACTTTTTTTAACAATATTGTATTGGAGTCCTGGCCAGAGTAATTGTGCAAGAGAAAAAAAGAAATGGTATCCTAATAGGAAAGGGAAAAGCACAGTTGTCTCTATTTGCTGACTATATGATCTTATATATAGAAAACTCTAAAGACTCCACCAAAAGAAAAAAACTGTTGGAAAAAAAAACCTGAGAAACTTGTAAACAAATTCAGTAAAGCTGCAGCATACAGAGTCAACATACAAAAATTAGTAGCGTTTCTGTAAGTAACAACAAGATATCCCAAAAGCAAATTAAGATAACAATCCCATTTACAATAGCAACAATAACAAAAACACACATACATGTAAATGTGACCAAGATGAAAGACCTGTCTACTGAGAACTGTAAAACACTCACAAAAGAAATTGAAAAAGGAAAAATAAATAAAAATATAGTTTATATTCATGGATTGGAAGAATAAATATTGTTAAAATGTCCCTACTGTCTAAAGTAGTCTACAGATTCAATACAAGCCCTGTCAAAATTCCAATGACATTTTTCACAGAAATAGAAAAAACAATGTTTAAATTTGTACAAAACTACAAAAGACCCCAAATAGTCAAAACAATCTTGAGCAAAAAGAACAAGCTGGAGGCATCACATTCTTTAATTTCAAAATGTAAAGCAATTGTAATCAAAACAGCATGGTATTGGCCTAAAAACAGAAACACAGGTCAATGGAACGTGATAGAAAGCCCAGAGATAAACCCACACATTTACAGTCACTTGATTTTTGAAAAAGATACCCAGAATATGCAAAGGGGAAAGGACAGTCTCTTCAATAAATGTTGTTGGGGAAACTTGATATCCACATACAGAAGAATAAAATTAGAAATAAAATTAGATTCTTATCTCACAATATATTTTTAAAAACTCAAAATAGATTAAAGACTTAAATATAAGATGTGAAACTGTAAAACAGCTAGAAGAAAACTTAGGAGAAAGCTCTGGGACATTGTTCTGGGTGATTACTTTAAAAATATGATTCTGAAAGCACAGGCAACAAAAACATATACAAATAGGATTGCATCAAACTAAAAAGCTTCTGCACAGCAAAGGAAACAATTAACATGATGAAGAGACAACCCACAGAATAAGATACAATATTTGCAAACCATATTTATAATGAGTTAATATCCAAAATATATAAGAAACACAAACACTTCAACACAAGGAAATGACCCAATTAAAAAATAGGCAAGAAACTTGAGCAGACATTTTTCAAAAGAAGACATACAAATAGCCAATAGGCACATGAAAATATGCCTAGCATCAGTAATAATTAGAATAATGCAAATTTAAAACCATTTTATTAGAATGGCTTTTATCAAAAAGATGAAAGAGAAGTGTTGGTGAAATGCAGGTTAAAGGGAACTCATACATTCACAGGGGAATGAAAATTAGTATAACTATTATGGAAAATAGTATGGAGGATCTTCCAAAAACTAAAATTGAACTACTATATGATGAGCAGCCCCACTACTGGGTACCTAGCCAAAAAAATTAAAATCAGTATGTCCAAGGGATAGCTACATTCCCAAGTTCATTGCAGCATTATTTACAATAGCCAAGATATGAAATCCACCTAGGTATCTATTAACAGATAAATTAATAAAGAAAGTGTGGTATATCTACACAAGGGAATCCTATTCAGTCTTAAAAAAGAAGAAAATCTTGTCATTCATGATAACATTAATGAACATACAGGACAGGTTATTTCATGCTAAATGAAGTAAGCCAGGCCCAGAAAGAACAAATATCACAAGATCACACTTGTGTGTGGAAACTAAAACAGTTGAACTCATAGAGGTAAAGAGTAGAATGATGGTCACCAGAGGCTAGGTGAGGGAGGAAGGAAAGGAATGTGGGGTTGTAAGTCAATGGGTACAAAGTTTTAGAGAGAAGGGAGGAATAAGATTTGAGATATATTGCATAGCAGAGTGACTATAGTTAACAATACTGTCTATCTCAAAATAATTAAGTAAATTTCAAATGTCTTACTACAAAAAATATGAGATGATAGATATGGTAATTAGCTTTAATCATTTCACATATATCAAAACATCACATTGTGTCCGATGAATATATATGATTATTTGTTAATTAAAAAGAATAATAAAAATAATAGTAATTTAATAAACAAAGTCACAATCACTTTATTGGTAAATATAAAATAATTACAAGAATAATTTAATAAAACAAATAGGTATATCATGTTTATAGATTGAAAAACCATCAAAATTATATATAGGGGAGTTTATCAAGTACTGACTTACATAATTAATCACAAGGTCCCACAATAGGCTGTCTGCAAGCTGAGGAGCAAGGAGAGCCAGTCTAAGTACCAAAACTAAAGAATTTGGAGTCTGACATTGAGGGCAGGAAGAATCCAGCATGAGAGGAAAATGTGGGAAGATTTCCCTTCACCACTGTTCTTCAGGGATGTCTTAGAAAGGGACTGTAATGCTGCAAGTGTTCACTTTCAAGTGGTGTCTGCATATCATGCAGAACCATCCATGAACCAGGCCCTAGTCTTCCTTTACTGTCAACTGATCATAAGGAGCTCCCCATGAGGCCATCAGTGCAGGCTGGGGGAGAGAAGGCAGGGTGGCAGGAGTGGAGACCATGGGCATTTGAGTCACTTCCTCACGTAACTTACTTGTGCCTTCAGTACCTGCACGAGCCTGATTACATATATACCACTTCCATTTGATGATGGAATGCTGCTGTCCATGACCCACTTTCTGGCACGATGGGTGAGAAAGCACCCAGTTCATGATAGGCAGTTCAGGTCACATGGTGACTTGATGACCCATAGCCAAATGTTTCATTTCCACCAATACCCAGTAACAAGCCAAGAGCTGTCTCTCAAAAGGAGAGTATTTATCTGTAGAAGATGGCAGGCCTTGCTCCAAAATCCTAGAGGCCTCTGCTGTGATTCACCAATGGGGTCTGCCAAAGGTTCCAAATAACATCCCTATCTGCCACTGACACCTCAGGCACCATCGGATCTGCTGGGTCATATGGCCCAATTAGCAGAGCAGCTTGCAGAGCAGCCTGGACGTGTTCCAGAGCCTTCTCCTCTTCTGGACCCCACTCCTGGTACCAAAATCTGTATTAGTCAAGGTCCTCTTAGAGGGACAGAACTAATTATATATATGTATGTATGTATGTATGTAGAGGGGAGTTTTTTTAAGTATTAAACAATCACAACGTCCCACAATAGGCTGTCTGAAAACTGAGGAGCAAGGAGAGCCAGTCCAAGCCCCAAAACTGAAGAATTTGGAGTCCGATGTTCAATGGCAAGAAGCATCCAGCAAGAGAGAAAGACGTAGACTGAAAGTCTAGGCCCATCTCTCCTTTTCACGTTTTTCTGTCTGCTTTATATTCACCAGAAACTGATTAGATTGTGCCCACCAGATTAAGGGTGAATCTACCTTCCCCAGCCCACTGACTCAAATGTTAATCTCTTTTGGCAACACCCACACAGACACACCCAGGATTAATAGTTTGTATCCTTCCATCCAATCAAGTTGATACTCAGTGTTAACCATCACAATCCTGGTACCAAAACTTGGCAGAGATACAACAAAAAAAGAAAACTTTAGGCCAAAATCCTTGATGAACATCGTCATAAAAATCCTCAACAACACATTGGCAAACTGAATCCAGCAGCACATCAAGAAGCTTTTCCCCCACAATCAAGTTGGCTTCATCCCTGAGATGCAAGGTTAGTTCAACATATGCAAATCAGTAAGTGTGATTCATCACATAAACAGAACTAAGGACAAAGGCACATGATTATCTCAATAGATGCAGAAAAGCTTTTGATAAAATTTAACATCTACACGTTAAAAACTCTCAATAAACTAGGTATTGAAGGAACACACCTCAAAATAATAAGAGATATATATGACAGACCCACAGCCAATATCATACTGAAAGGGGAAAAGCTGGATGCATTCCCCTTGAAAACTGGCGCAAGACAAGGATGCCTTCTCTCACCACTCCTGTTCAACATAGTATTGGAGGTCCTGGCGGGCTAAATCAAGTAAAAGAAAGAAAGAAATGGCATTCAAATAATAAAAGAGGAAGTTAAATTATCCCTGTTTTTAGATGACCTGATCCTATATCTAGGAAACCCCATTGTCTCAGCCCAAAAGCTTTTATAAGAAAACCAAACAGCAAACCAATGACCTAAGTATCCAACTAAAGATGATGAAACATATAAAACGAAAAGACATTAATTTAAAAAAAAACTAAATGATAGACAAATACGAAGCAAGACTACTCAATCTGAAGACAGTATAAATAATATATAATAATATAAGCAAAATATAATTTAATTTTTAAACGTATAGAACTTGAAATTATTTACTCATCCTGTAAATAACATCATTGCAATATGTTTACAATTTAGATAAATCGGAAAATTACTTAGCAATGTATAAATTCATAAATTGGATCTAAGAAAAAATAATTAAAACCTGAAAGGGGTTTTATTTCTAGATACAATTTGGAGAAGACAGTGCTTCTGTTGCAGCAACTAGCAAATGCTCAATATATTACACACACTCACAGGAACCTCCATATTTAAATATATCAAAGTGTTTTGGAAGCAGAAAAGTTCCAGACAGGAGAGAAGTTTTTTCTTGTGAGTCAAAGGATGGCCAGCAGATTTCTTCCTGAAGGCATTTGCAGATTCTGGTTTTTGGCTAAGAATCAGTTTTAACTTTGGCAAGTGCCTCTTCTGGAAAAAATATAAATCAGCAAAGCATTTGGTCATTATGCAGGGCTGGAGTGACAATCTGGATACTCGAAGGGCCCACGAGCATGGCTATTTTTTTCTAGTGAATATGTGTTAAATTATGAGGTATTATGGAGTTCTGGGGAACTTGGGGGAAAGCTTCTAGAAGACACAGTAGAATCTCCCTTAGTCTCAGAGAATTTAGAAGAGCAAGGTTTGCCAGGAGTGAAGGCTTGTGTCAAGTACACATCAGGTTTCCCGTTTAAAACTGTATTCAGTTAGGTTTATCAGAGGCATAACCAGAGGCAGACGATCTTGTGAAAGTGATTTGTTTGGGGGATAGGTTGCTCTCATGAGAAGGGAAATGAGAGAAACACCACGGAAGACAGGGGGAATGTTCCCCTCCACTCCTGCAAGTATAGAAAGCAACTAATAGTAATTGATATGAGAGTGCAAACAACAGATTCCTCAACTCAAGGTGGGACAGCTCTGTGGTACGACTTATGCTCCAGAGATCCTGTGGGATCAAGCCAAAGCAGATTCCAGTCATGAACATATCTAACCCTGCAGGAGTGAGGGGTGCATTCTCCATGTCTTCTATTCCTATGGTAGTTCTCTGGGGATAGAGGAAGCTTTGAGCCTTTAGCAAACTCTCAGCAGCTGGGGGTTGGACGCACTGGTCTTATAGAGGGGATCTTCAGAGAACATAATACCATCCACTAGAAACAGTTAACAGCTTTTCTATGTGTTCTCTTCTTTAGTGACAATAAGAAGATATTTATATATAAAAGCAATATTTTCCTTCTTCTAAGCCATGGGTGACCTTGAAAAAGCTCTCATATTTTCCATGCACTTTCTAAATCAAAAGCTGTAAGGAGATTCAAATGATGATTATAAAATTAATAGCCCCCCAGCTGGAGGAAGGGTTGATATTACTGCCTAATTACACGTGAAAGTTCTCAGCTCGATTTATGCTGCTGATAAAGACCTACCTGAAACTGGGTAATTTACAAAAGAAAGAGGTTTAATTCAACTCACAGTTCCACCTGGCTGGGGAGGCCTCACAACCATGGAGGAAGGCAAAAGGCACATCTTACATTGCAGCAGGCAAGAGAGAGAATGTACCACAAGGGGAAATACCAGATGCTTATAAAACCATCAGATCTCATAAGAACTGACTCATTATCACGAGAATGATATGGGGGAAACCACCCCCATGATTCAGTTATCTCCACCTGGCCCCACACTTGATACATGGGGATGACTACAATTCAAGGTGAGATTTGGGTAGGGACACAGAGCCAAATAATATCATTCCACCCTGGCCCCTCCCAAAATCTCATGTCTTCACAATTCAAAACCATTCATGTCTTCTCAACAGTCTCCCAAAGTCTCAACTCATTCCAGCATTAACCCAAAAGTCCACACTCCAAAGTCTCATCTGAGATAAGGCAAGTCCTTTCTGCCTATGAGCCTGTAATATCAAAAGCAAGCTAGTTACTTCCCAGATACAAGGGGGGTAAACACAGCCATTCCAAATGGGAGAAATTGGCCAAAACAAAGGGGCTACAGGGCCCACGTAAGTCCAAACTTCAGTGGGGCAGTCAAATTTTAAAGCTACAAAATGATCTCCTTTGACTTTATGTCTCACAACCAGGTCATGCTGATGCAAGAGGTAGGTTCCCATGGTCTTGGGCAACTCTGCCCCTGTGGCTTTGCAGGGTATAGCCTCCCTCCCAGCTGCTTTCACAGGCTGGCGTGGAGTGTCTGTGGCTCTTTCAGGCACATGGTGCAAGCTGCAGGTGGATCTACCTTTCTGGCATCTGGAGAACGGCGGCCCTCTTCTCACAGCTCCACCAAGCAATGCTCTAGTGGGGACTCTGTGTGGGGACTCTGACCCCACATTTTCCTTTTGCACTGCCCTAGCAGAGGTACTCCATAAAGCCCTGCCTCAGCAGCAAACTTACACCTGGGCATCCAGGCATTTCCATACATCCTCTGAAACCTAGGTCGAGGTTCCCAAACCTCATTTCTTGACTTCTGTGCACTGGCAGGCTCAACACCACGTGGAAGCTGCCAAGAGTGGGGGCCTGCACCCTCTGAAGCCACGGCCCGAGATGTACCTTGGCCCCTTTTACTTGGCTGGAGTGGCTGGGACACAGGCCACCAAGTCCCTAGACTGCACACAGCATGGAGACCCTGCACCTGGCCCAGGAAACCATTCTCCTAGGCCTCTGGGCCTGTGATGGGAGGGACTGCCATTAAGACCTCTGACATGCCTTGCAGACGTTTTCCTCAGTGTCTTGGGGATTAACATTTGGCTCCTTGTTACTTATGAAAATTTCTGCAGCCAGCTTGAATTTCTCCTCAGAAAGTGGGAGTTTCTTTTCTATCGCATTGTCAGGCTGTAAATTTTCCAAGGTTTTATACTCAGTTTCCCTTTTAAAATGGAATGTCTTTAACAGCACCCAAGCCACCTCTTGAATGCCTTGCTGCTTAGAAATTTCTTCTGCCAGATACCCTAAATCATCTATCTCAAGTTCAAAGTTCCACAAATCTCTAGGGCAGGGGCAAAATGCCGCCAGTTTCTTTGCTAAAACATAACAAGAGTCACCTTTGCTCCAGTTCCCAACAAGTTTCTCATCTCCATCTGAGACCACTTCAGCCTGAACCTTACCGCTTATATCACGATCAGCATTTTTGTTAAAACCATTCAACAAGTCTCTAGGAAGTTCCAAAATTTCTGACATTTTTCTATCTTCCTCTGAGCGCTCCAAACTGTTCCAACCTCTTCCTGTTACCCAGTTTCAAAATTGCTTTCACATTTTTGGGTATCTTTTCAGCAACACCCTATTCTGCTGGTACCAATTTACTGTATTAGTTCATTTTCACGAGATTGATAAAGACATACCTGAGACTAAGTAATTTACAAAAGAAAGAGGTTTAACTCGACTCACAGTTCCACGTGGCTGGGGAGGCCTCACAATCATCATGGAAGGCAAAATGCAAGTCTTACATTGTAGCAGGAAAGAGAGAGAATGTAATAGCAGGGGAAATGCCAGATGCTTGTAAAGCCATCAGATCTCATGAGAACTCACTCACTGTCACGAGAACAGTAAGGGGGAAACCACACCCATGATTCAATTATCTCCACCTGGCCCTGCCCTTGACACATGAATATTATTACAATTCAAGATGAGTTTTCAGTGGGGACACAGAGCCAAACTATATCAGGCAGAAAAAGTTAAGTTTATACATAAACTATAAACTAATCACAAACACACCATGTTTTCAGCACATCACCTGGTATTAACACTAATAATATGAGAAAGCTGACCAGATGGACATATTTCTGTGAGCGACTGTGAAGAAAATGTCCTTGTTGTTTTGCTGCTCTTGGTTTTCAATAATATTGTGTTTGCTGGCAGAAATTGACTGTTGATTTGATTGCGGTAATATGGTTTCACACACATTTAAAATTGTCGTACCCCCTTTTTTATTCAATAATTTCATTATGAATTACTTATTAAGTTTTGGGTACATATGCAGTATTGTTCTAAGTATTCAACAACTTCCCCCACGCCTAACTTTTCATACCAATATTTTGGTGGCACAGTCTCAAAGAATTGGATTTAAATAATAATTTATGAATTTAAAGAGATGAAAAACATATTTGAATTTTCACAAGGCAGAAACATACAGCTGTTCATTTTAGCACAGGAGGATCAGTAGTCTTCAAACTGATCCTGAGGAATAAGAAGCTGAGCAAGTTCAGGTCTTAGAGCAATTACATTTCTTTAGTTTTTCTTTTGTTCTCACAGAAGCTGACCTGAAAACAACAGCAGGATTTTATGTGATTCTTTTGCTTTTACACATCCCATCTTGCTTTAGCTAACTGAAGTTCAATAAAAATAATTTTGCTTGAATTCCAATTATTTATTTAATGTCACAGAGCCTCTCAATTATATTTTTACTTAATAACTGTTTAGCCCAATGTATTTTACATAATGATTCAAAGGATTTGTTACCAGAATTTACCATATATGGAGTTTGGGCTCTTCATTTTTATATTGTTTCATTTAGTATAAAATGAGAAATTTGCATTAGAGACAACAGTTAAATTAATCTTTTGTGGAAAAGATTATATTTCAATTTTTTATTTATCAAGAACAGATTTAAAGCTTCCATTCTCATCAAAATTATCTAGAACTACAACAAGCATGGATCACTGATCAGGTGTTCTAAGTGATATTTCTCATCTAAAGTTTGCAGTCCCACCTATGAGACTTAAGGCAAGTCCCTTTAGTGGTTGGACCATCAATATTCTCTATGGAAAGGACTGTTGGATGAGGTCAAAAGCTCTATCTAGTTTTAACACATATTCTGCAATGTTCTTCGCATAATAGAAATTGGCATGTGTTCAGTTACACATAACAGCAAATTCAATGAATTTTTCTTAATGAATACATCAATATATAAAACTAGAAGTTTTATATATTATGTAAGTGGAAGAGGTAGTGCACTTACAGGGTGACTCAGTGTGTCAATCATATGATCAATAATTTGGTTTCTTCTGTGTCTCTTCTTGGCCCAGACTTTCTGGCAAACCCCTGCAGAGGTGTCCAAGGGAGAAAATACAGTCATGGGTTCTTAGTTTCTGTTTCTGGTTGGTCCAGTAAAGCCCCTTCCTCATCCCTCTTTTACCCTCATCACTAGAGACAGAAACTGAAAATTGTGGCTTCAGGCTGTTTAAAGCCTAAAGCAAAACAGAACAACAACAACAAAATAAGGCGGGTTGGACAAGGTTGGAAGTATTTCTAATTGAAGTCTAGGAAGAGATAGCTTGACCTCTGCTAGCTCTTTTAGGATAGCAAAAGTCTGTCTTTCCAAAGCCACTATAATTTTTTGCTATAGTTATTATTGGCCTAAACTGGATATATATTCGTAACAGCATTAAAAAAAACAACAAAAAAACAACAACAACAACAACAAAAACACAAAAATTTGTTGACTTCAGAAGCAAGGGACCTACCAAGGACTACTAAGACTATTTTTAAAAAAACACACAAGAACGGATTAGAAAATTTCTCACTAACTAAATATGAGATAATTTAAACATAAAAGAGAATACTGAGGCTTCCTATTCTGGAAAAATACAGCTTCGCTTTTCCCTGCTCATCTCTTCTAAATACAACTAAATATTCTAGAAATAATTCAACTTACAATGAAAAAAGAATTTTGAAAGCTGGAAAGAAGAAGGTGGACTGACTAAAACTCTACCTCAGGACTTGAGAACACCACCATGATCAACTTCCTGGGTTTCCTTTTTATTTCCCATATGGAGTTCTAGAACTGCCAGAAGGCATAGAGAGAGAGAGAGAGAAAAAAGTTTACTATCTCTCAAGGGGGAAAAAAAATAAAAGGACCAGAGAAAAGCCCAACTAAGACCTAGTAGAAAGTCCAACCTTAGCACCATATTCACGATCACCACCTGATTTGATGATCTACCTGCAGAAACAGCTTCAAAGTCTCAGTGGTGAGTTCAGATCTCCTGTCTTAACCCCCACTCCACAACTTGGGCATTGGCAGGTGGGCTGATCCACCCACAGTCATTAGCAATGGAACCCAGCTTTTCCCTGCTGTCTACTCAGTGGCATAAGACTCAGGGGTAGCAGCTCCTTAACCCCCACCACCATCCCCACATCACAGGGTGGTCCAGAGACACAGACAACAGACATACCAAGAATGGAGGAGGTAAAACCTCGTATTATGATGATAAAATTGCTTTTTGCTTCATGTATATTGAGGCTTTGTTTTTATTCACTTATATTGTTATAACTTTCTGATAAAAAATCTCTTATTATCATTTTGAAATGTCCCTCTCTATTTTTAATAATATTCTCAGTCTAGAAGTATACATTATCTGATGCTAATATAGCCAAATTTGTCTTTTTTTTTTTTTAACTCATTTGCTTTTACATAATATGTATCTTTATATTTAAAATGCATCTTTTCTAGACAACACATTACTGGATATTGTCTTCTTTTGCTTTTTTCCTCCAACTTGATTAAGAGATAGTGGATGATATGGTTTGGATCTGTGTTGCCACCCAAATCTCATGTCAAGTTGTAATCCTCAACATTGGAGGTGGGGCCTGGTGGGAGGTAATTGGATCATGAGAAGTCCTTCATGAATGGTTTAGTGCCATCTCCTGGTGTTGTTTTCGTTATAGTGAGTTCTCACGAGATCTGGTTGTTTAAAAGTGTTTAGCATCTCCCCCTTTCCTTCTCTTGCTCCTGTTCTGGCAAAGTAAGATGACTGTAATTCCCCTTTGACTTCTGCCATGACTGGAAGCTTTCTGAGGCCTCCCCAGAAGCAGAAACCACTATACTTCCTATACAGCCTGCAGAATCATGAGGCAATTCAATTTCTTTCTGATAAATTATCCAGTCTCAGGTATTTCTATATAACAGTATGAGAACAAACTAATACAGTGGATAAACAAAAATTGTATATATTTACGGTGCACAACATGACATATATATATATAGAAGTTTTGAAATTATTAAAATAAGCTAATAAACATATCCATCACCTTACATAGTTATCTTTTTTTATGGTGAGAATATTTAAGATCTACCTTCTTACCAATTGACATGTATGCAACATATTATTATTAACTATATTCTGGATCTTTTCTTCTTATACACTTTGAAAATCTCTGCCTTTAATTAAAATGTTTAGACCATTAATACACAATGTAATCATTTGTCTTGTGGGAATTGGGTCTATCTTCTTAGATTTTGTATTTGTTCCCTTCCAGTTTTGTTCCTCTGCTCCTCTTTTCTTAACTTGTTTTTGGGTATTTGAAATATTTTTATTACTTTATTTTAACCTATCTCTTCTTGTCTTTTGGCTATAAGTCTTTATATTATTTCTTTATTGTTTTTCCCTAGGAACTAAAATATGTATTCCCAAACTTTCAAATTCCACAATCAGGTAGTATTGTACCACTTTACAAATATATATATATGTAAAATAAAACTATAAAGGTTATTTTAGTTACCTGCTGCAATGTTTCATATTATATTATCATGTATCTTATATATATATCATATATCTTACATTAACGTACATTAAACATTCAAAAAGACAATATTATACTTTTTGCTTTTAAAGAACTTGAGATGAAAAAGCAATATTTTATAAATACTCAGATATTTACCATATCTGATGTTCTTCTTTTTTTTTTTTTTTTTTTGAGACTGAGTCTCACTCGGTCACCCAGGCTGGAGTGCAGTGGTGCCATCTCGGCTCACTGTAAGCTCCACCTCCTGGGGTCACGCCATTCTCCTGCCTCAGCCTCCTGAGTAGCTGGAACTACAGGCACCTGCCACCATGTCCAGCTGATTTTTTGTGTTTTTAGTAGAGATGGGGTTTCACCATGTTAGCCACAATGGTCTCAATCTCCTGACCTCGTGATCCACCCACCTCGGCCTCCCAAAGTGCTGTGATTACAGGCAAGAGCCACCATACCCGCCCTGTTCTTTTTTCTGTAGATAATTTTTTTATTTTTTATTTTTAGGGCAAAAAAAAAGGAAAACAAAAGGTTATTTGGCATGTTTAGCGACATGGAAAAATTATATGGAGAGATATTTTACGGGGCTGATGGACAGATGATAACAGCCTAAGCCAGATATTTAAACCAAAACTGAATGACAGGTTATCGATCATTAAAGCCAGAACAAATCTCACTTTAATTATACAATAAAGTGATATGGCACCAAATACTATTTACATCGTTTTATTTGTCCTCTATGGCCATGGTAACAAATTCCCACAAATTTGATGGCTTAAAATATCACACATTTTATTCTCTAACTTCTCTGAAAGTCAGAAGTCCAAATCAGTTTCTTTTTCTTTTTTTTTTTTTATCTTTTTTAACTTTTATTTTAGGTATGGGGATACACATGTAGATTTGTTACATAGGTAAACTCACGTCATAGGGGTTTGTTGTACAGATTATTTTGTCACACAAGCACTGTGCTAAGTCTAATATCCAATAGTTATTTTTTCTGATCCTCTCTCTCCTTCCACCCTCTACTCTTAAGTAGGCTCTGGTGTCTGTTGTTCCCTTCTTTGTGTCCATGACGTTTTCCCATTTAGCTTCTATTTATAAGCGAGAACATCTGGTATTTGGTTTTCTGTTCCTGCATTAGTTTGCTAAGGATAACAACCTCCAGTTCCATTCATGTTCCTGCAAAAGACATGATTTGATTCTTTTTCATGACAGCATCATATTCCATGATGTATATGTACCACATTTTCTTTATTCAATAAGTCATTGAGGGGCATTTAGGTTGATTCTGTGTCTTCCTCTTGTTAATAGTGCTGCAGTGAACATTGATGTGCATGTGTCTTTAAGGCGGAACAATTTATATTCCTTTGGGTATATACCCAGTAATGGGATTGCTGGGTCAAACAATAGTTCTGCTTTTAGCTCTTTAAGGAATCGCCACACTCTACAATGTTTGAACTAATTTACATTCTCACCAGCAGTGTATAAGCATTTTCTTTGCTCTGCAACCCGGATAGCATCTGTTATTTTTTGACTTTTTGATAGTAGATATTCTGACAAGTGTGAGATGGTGTCTCATTGTGATTTTGATTTGCATTTCTCTAATAACCAGTGAAATTGAGCTCTTTTTGATATACTGGTTGGCCACATGTATATCTTCTATTGAGAAGTGTCTGTTCATGTCCTTTGTCCAGTTTTTAATGGGGTTGTTGTTTTTTCTTGAAATTTTAAATTCCTAATAGATGCCGGATATTAGATCTTTGTCAGATGTGTGGTTTGCAAATATTTTCTCCCATTCTGTAGGTTGTCTGTTTACTTTGTTGATAGTTTATTTTGCTGTGCAGAAACTCTTCAGTTTAATTATACTCTATTTGTCAATTTTTGCTTTTTTGTGTGTGATTTATTTCGGCATCTTCATCATGAAATCTTTGCCTGTGCCTATGTCCAGAATGGTATTGCCTAGGTTGTCTTCCAGGGTTTTTATAATTTTGTCTTTTACATTTAAGTCTTTAATCCAACTTGAGTTTATTTTTATATATGGTGTAATGAAGGCATCCAGTTTCAATCTTCTACATATGACTAGCCAGTTATCCCAGCACCATTTATTGAATAGGGAATCATCTCCTCATTGCTTGTTTTTGTCAGCTTTGTCAAAGATAAGATGGCTTCAGATGTGTGGCTTTATTTCTGGGTGCTCTATTCTGTTTTATTGTCTATATGTCTGTTTTCATACCAGTACCATGCTGTTTTGGTTATTGTGGACTTGCAGTATAGTTTGAAATCAGGCAATTGGAAGACTCTGGGTTTGTTCTTCTTCTTTAGGATTCTGTTCGCTATTTGAGCTCTTTTTTTGCTTCCACATGAATTTTTAAATAGTTTTCTCATTCTGTGAAGAATGTAATTGGTAGTTCGATAGGAATAGCATTGAATCTGTAAATTGAGTTGGATAATATGGCCATTCTTTCTTTCTATGAGCATGAAATGGTTTTCCATTTTTTTTGTGTCATCTCTAATTTGTTTGAGAAATGTTTTGTAATTCTTATTATAGAGATCTTTCACTTCCCTGATTCCTAGCTGTATTCCTAGATAGTTTATTATTTTTGTGATTATTGTGAATGGGGTTGTGTTCCTGATGTGGCTCTCGGCTTGGCTATTATTATTGTATAGGAATGTCAGTGATTTTTTTACATTGATTTTGTATCCTGAAACTTTGCTGAAGTTGTTGATTAGCTGAAGGAGCTTTTGGATCAAGACTATGGGGTTTCCTAGATATAGAATCATGTAAGGCTAGGCAGAGTGGCTCATGCATGTAATCCCATCACCTTGGGAGGCTAAGGCAGGCAGATCACTTGAGATCAGGAGTTTGAGACCAGCCTGGCAAACATGGTGAAACCCTGTCTGCACTAAAAATACAAAAATTACCTAGGTGTGGTGGTGTGCACCTGTAATCCCAGCTACTTCGGGGGTTGAGGGAGAAGAATCATTTGAACCCAGGAGGCGGAGGTTGCAGTGAGCTGAGATTGTGCCACTGCACTTCAGCCTGGGTGACAGAGCAAGCCTCTGTCAAAAAAAAAAAAAAAAAAAAAAAGAAGGAAAAGAAAGGAAAAAGATGAATCATGTCATCTGCAAACAAGGATAGTGTGACTTACTCTATTCCTATTTGGATGCCTTTTGTTTCTTTCTCTTGCTCTGATTGCTCTGGTCAGGACCTATTCCAATACTATGTGGAATAGGAATGGTGAGAGAGGGCATGGGCATCCTTGTCTTGTGCCAATTTATAAGGGGAATGCTTCCAGCTTTTGCTCATTCAGTACAATGTTGGCTGTATATTTGTCATAGATGACTCTTATCATTTTGAGGTATATTTCTTCAATGCCTTGTTTATTAAGATTTTTTAGCATGAAAGGATATTGAATTTTATTGAAAGGCTTTTCTGCATCTATTGAGATAATCATGTGGTTTTTATCTTTAGTTGTTTATGTGATGAATTACATTTATTGATTTGCATATGTTAAACCAACTTTGCATCCTGATACACAAGACTTCACATTTCTTGGAGATGGAACCCCAGCCCCAAGGGGCAAATGATAGTCGCTCTGCCACAGCCTCTGTAGGATCTACCCCTGTTACCTTCAGACTAACAATGGAGCAAAGACCCTAAGTGTCTTATCTGTACCTCCAACAAGCTGCAGTTGACTCAAGAAGAGGAGGCCAGTCCATTTCCTATGGGTCTCACCCACTCCCTCTGCTCATCACTAGGCAGGGAAATCCCTGGATTATGCCCACAGCACAGACCACCCAGCTTGGGCTGATTACACTGAACAATTGCTGACCTTCATCTCTTTGGAGTGGAGCCCCCAGGAGACAGGCAGAAGACCCTTAGCTGTAACTACTACTAAAGTCCCTTCCTCTGCTCCCTCCAGATTATGGAGGAAATGTAAATCTTGAGATCATCCCAGAGCTGTGGTGGGCCTCCTAGGAGTACTAAGCCATGCTCTACAGCCAGAATTCAGAGGGGAGAGGGGCCCACACTTTCAGAGCAATGAGAGCTGAAACTGTGAGGAAATATAGGGGAGCCACACAACTGAGCAAGAGGCTACCTACTGACTGCTATGTCTAAGCATCACTTACTGGATAGATAATACCCCAAAGCTTCAAAATCAAAAATACCTCACTAATATACACTTCTATGAAACCAAAGACGAGAACCCAGCTACAAATAAAGACCCTGCACAAAGCCTCAGTTCTGTGAAAACATCCAAAAGAAAAGTCTACCGACTATTCAATCTATACTGCAGTTAATGGAACACTCACACACAGAGGTGAGAAAGAACGAACACAAGAACTCCAGATACTCAAACGGCTGGAGAGTCTTATGTTCTCCAAACAAATGCACTGGTTATACAACAAAGGTTCTTAACCAGGCTGAGTTGACTGAAATTGCAGAAAAATGATTCAGAATATGGATAGGGATGAAGATCCTTGAGATTCAGGAGAATGGAAAAACTCAATCTAAGAAAAGTAAGAATCACAGTAAAACAATACAAGAGCTGAAGGATGAAATAACTAGTATAAAAAAGAGCATAACGTATCTGACAGAGCTGAAAAACACATTAAAATTTTTCACAATGCAATCACAAGTATTAACAGTGGAATAGGCCAAGCTGAGAAAAGAATCTCAGAACTAGAAAACTGGCTCTCTGAAATAAGACATTCAGACAAAAATAAAGAAAAAAGAATAAAAAGGAATGAATAAAACCTCTGACAAATATGAGGTTATATAAAGAGGTCAAATCTATGAATCATTGGCATCCCTATAAGAGATGAGGAAAAAGCAAACAAATTTGAAAACATGTTTTAGGATATCATCCATGAAAACTTCCTCAACCTTGCTAGAGAGGCCAACAGTCAAATTCAGAAAATACAAAGAATCCCTAGAAGATTCTACACAAGAAGTTCATCCTCAAGACACATAATTGTCAGATTTTCTAAGGTCAAAATAAAGAATGTTAATAGTAGCTAGAGAAAAAGGACAGGTTACCCACAAAAAGAACCCCGTGAGGCCAACAGTGGGTATCTCGGCAGAAACTCCACAAGCTGGAAGAGACTGGGGGCCTACATTCAACATTCATAAAGAAAAAAATTTTCAATCAAGAATTTCTTATCCAGCCAAACTAAGCTTTCTAAATGAATGAGAAATAAGATCCTTTTCAGATAAGCAAATGCTGAGGGAGTTTGTTACCACGGGACCTACCTTAAAAGAGATCTTGAAAGGAGTACTAAATATGCAAAGGAAAAACCATTACCAGCAAATTCAAAAACACACGTAAGTACATAAATCAGTGCTATAAAGCAACCACACAAAAAAGGGCAGCATAATAACCAGCTAACAACACACAGGATCAAATCCACACATACCAATACTACGTGGAATGTAACTGGGCTAAATGTCCCATTTAAAAGGCAAAGAGTGGCAAGATCTAATGGTATGCTGTCTTCAAAACACCCATCTCACATGCGAGGACACACATAGGTTCTGATGTTATTAATTTGTCATCATTTGTTCCTAAAAATCCATATTTCTGTTTGGTATAATTTCTCTTCTGCCCAAAGAATTATTTTTAGCATTTATTTCTTCTCAAAATATAAATCCTCTGGCTAAAATTTTTAAATTTATTTTTATCTGAAAATGTCTTTAACTGGCCTTTCTTTCTGAAATATATTTTTACTGTACATAAATTTCTGACTTACCAGTTTTTTCTTATTCCTTTCAACACTTTAAAGTTTGTGTTCCACTGTCTTCTTGCTGCCGTAATTTGCCATGAGACATAGGGCGTCATTAGGAATGTCGTGTTCTTATATATAATGTGTCCTTTTTTCTACTTGCATTTAACATTTTTTTATTTATTGGCCTTTAAAAGTTTACCATAAATGTAGGTTTTTTAAAACTATATTTTATTCTCTTTGGATTTTACTGAAATTTGTGAGTTTGAAAATTGATGTCTCAAAAAAATTGGAGAATTTTTGACCAATATTTTTTCAAATATGTTTGTTCTGCTCTCTTTCTCCTTTCCGTTTCTGGTACATAAATTACACATATGTTAAACCATTAATGTTGCCTTCAGTAGTCTGCAGCTCCATTTATTCATTTTCAATATTTTCTACTTTATCTTTTTTGCAGATTGGGCAATTTTCATGGGTTATCTTTTCTTGTCTACATTCTACTGTTAACTCCAGTGAAGATTTTATTAAATATATTTTATTTTTTCATTTTAAAACTTACATTTCACACATTTTCATGTTTTATGTTTCTTTGCTGAGATTTCTTATGTTTTTATTCATTTTGAGTACATTTATCTTTATTTCACTGAGCACTGCTTTTGATTCATTGACTACCAATTCCAGCATTTAGATTATTTTGTGCTTGCACTCCTCTGTCTTTTCTATTGAGAATGGGTCACATACATTTCCCTTATTCTTTGTATGTTGAGTAATTTTTTGTGTTGTTCTAGGATATTATGAATGTTCTGCTGTGGAGAATCCAAATTCTGTTATATTCTATTTTTTTTTTTTTTTTTTGAGACGGAGTCTTGCTCTGTCACCCAGGCTGGAGTGCAGTGGCCGGATCTCAGCTCACTGCAAGCTCCGCCTCCCGGGTTCACGCCATTCTCCTGCCTCAGCCTCCCGAGTAGCTGGGACTACAGGCGCCGCCACCAAGCCCGGCTAGTTTTTTGTAATTTTTAGTAGAGATGGGGTTTCAGCGTGTTAGCCAGGATGGTCTCGATTTCCTGACCTCGTGATCCGCCCGTCTCGGCCTCCCAAAGTGCTGGGATTACAGGCTTGAGCCACCGCGCCCAGCCAATTCTGTTATATTCTATTAAACAATGTTGATTTCTTTTAGATTGTTGTTTTTGTGGGTAATTGATTTGTTTTCATCCCAGCTTCAAGCTGTGTCTCCCGAGTCACAATTAACTTCTCAGTTCTGATCATTTAGTCTTTAAAGGACGCTTTGAGTCTGCCTTGCACATGCATCATTCAGTCGACATTCAGGTATTTGGACATATTTTGTACACATAATTTAGGGATCCTCTTCTTTGGTTCTTCCTCCTGAAATAACATATCATTCTCCAACATTTGTGATTGCTTTTTGATATTTCTTCTTATTTTTCAGGTGAGAGAGACAGCATGATGTTCATTAATGCTTCAGCAACTTTTTGAACTACTAAGTGCCTCCTATTCTTCAAGTAAAACCTATAGAAACTGGAAAATCACTTTGTGCCACTCCCTTTATTTAAGTGTCACTTTTCTACAATATTTACTTTCTTTTTACACTTTCCAGAACTTCCTAGTAGTTTTAAGAATATTTTTATGGACTTTGAACATCTGGTTTATTTTGAACATGTAAAGAGCTTGAAAGTTATTTTTTAATCCTGTCAATAAGAAAAGCCTGGAAAAACTAAAAATCAACAAATTTTCCTGGACCCAGCAGAGAAGTAAAGATGCAGTAAGTATCCTAAATCTGGAGACACGGGCGTGTTTAAAGACACACAGGAAGCAAAATTACTTATGAAGAGGAGAAACTGCTAGAGTCATAAACTGGTGGGAATACTTAAATTATTATTTTGATGAATATTTGGTGGCAACTGTAGACTAGCAGGGGAGTGAAGAACTCTTAAGAACTTCAGTCTTGTGGGATTATCTTTATACTATCTTAGGCTTTCCATCCAGAACCCCACTATGGTCTCCTAGTGAAAACTTGAGAAAGATCCCCTTAGGAAATAATCTTCTAAAATGCCTCCATCTGTCCAATCCCTTCTATCCTTTGTTCCCACCCAGGTAAAAATTATAACAACAGGAGATGGGACTTCAAGGAAATAGATTGGGAAGGTATTCGCCAGGTAGAGAAGTAGAAGGAAAGGGAAAAATAAGCTATACCATGTGAGGATAAACAAAAATATTTGTGAAGGCCACAGCCGTGGAACACAACAGAAGACAAAAAAGCTGAGATTAATCAGAAAATTATAGAACAATCCCCCTCAGCCACATCCTACCACCAAATTCCCACAAGTCCCTACTATAATGAGGGTGGAATGCAGCCAAAAGATCTGCCAGTCAGACTCCCTCCAAGGGGCAGTAACTTGAGAATTTCACCAAGACAAAAGAGGATGTAAAAATAAGAATACTAGATGAATTTTAAACCCCTAACAACTATAGCTACAACAAGCATTAAACATAGCCCAACTCCTAGCATGATTAAAATAAATCATCACAGTAAAGTCTTATTTACTTTAGTTCACATTAGTCAATACAGGATGTCTGACTATCTGCCAAAAATGACAATATGTACAAAAAGGTAAGGAAAAATATCTAAAAAGACAGAAAATATCAGAACTAGACTTAGGTACGATATATATGTAAAAATCTTCAGGCAGATAATTTAAAATGGCTATGATTATGCTAAGGAATCTAATAGAAAAATTGGAAAACATGTAAGAGCAAATAAATAAAGCAACCAGAGGGACGTACACTCTAAGAAAGAATCAAAAAGAAATGCTAGGAAGAAAGTCCTGACAGTAACAGAAATAAAGAATGCCTTTGGTGTGCTCATTAGAAGACTCAAAAAAGAAATAGCAAACTTGAAGATAGGTCAATAGAAACTTCTTACACTAAAATACAAAAAGAAAAAAAAAAGCACTAGAGAAAAAACAGTACAGAACATGCAATAACTGGGAGACAGTTTCAAAATGTATAAAATACATATAATTTGAATACCAAAGAAGAAGAAAGAGAAAATGAAACAGAAGAAATATCTAAAGAATTTGTATCTAAGAACTTTCCAAAATAAACCATAAAAAGCAAACTAAATATCTAGGAACACTGAGAACACCAAACTGAAATAAATCAAAACAAACAAACAAAAAACCCCAGCACCACCATCAACTGAAAACCTACCTAGGTATATCATATTCAAACTCTGGAAAACTGAAGAGAAAAAAATGAAGAAAGCTAAAGAAAAAAAAATTCTTACCTTAAGAGTAACAAGCATGCAAATTGCAGTGGGCTTCTTATCAAAAACCTCATGCAAGGAAATAGAAAGTGATGGAAAATGTTTAAACCTAGAATCTTATATCCAGTGAAATTATCCTTCAAAACTGAAGAGAAAAAGGCTGCCTCAGAAACCCAAAATAAGAAATTTATTATCAGTAGACCTGTCCTAAAAGAAATGTCAAAAGAAATTCTTCAGGCAAATATAAAATAATATAGATCAGACACTGAGATCTTAGTTTAAAAAGGCAAAGTGCTGACAAATAAATAAATAAATAAATATAATGCATGATTTCTATTTTAATTTATATAAAAATAATGGTATATTTAAAGCAATAATAACAATGTATTGAGTAATTACAGCATAAGGATTAGTGAAATGAAGACCGTAACATCACAAGTGATAGGAGAAAAGGATTGAAAATATTGACCTTGTCATAAAGTACCTGCACTACAGGTGGAGTAGTATAGCGATATCTTAATAGGATTTAGACCATTTTTAAAGATGTATTTTGTAAACTCTAGGGCAACCACTAAATATTTTTTTAAAAGAAGTATGATGAATGGGTCAATTCTCTAAGAAGACATAAAAATCCTTAACAAAACATGAAAATGCATGAGGCAAAAATTAGTAGAACCAAAAGAAGGAATAAAAAAATTCACTATGATAATAGAAGACTTCAACACCCCTCTTTCAATAATTGATAGATCAAGTAAGCAAAAAATCTGTATTAGGTTGTTGAAAAAGTAATTGCGGTTTTTGCAGTAAAAAATAACTGCAAATTGATTAATTTGATGACCTGAGCATCACTATCAATCACCTTGACCTAACTGACGTTTATAGGATCCTCCATCTCAAAACAGCAAAATGCACATTCTTCTCAAGTTCACATGGAACATTCATCATGATGGAATACATTCTGTGGCATAAAACACATCTTAACAAAATTAAAATAATCAAATTCATTCAAAGTGTATTCTCACACCGCAATGGAATTAGAAAAAATAGCAAAAATAGACAGAAATCCTCCAAATATTTGAAAATTAAACAACAGATTTGTGAATGAACTATGGACAAAAGAAGAATTCTGAAAAGAAATTTAATACTATATTGAACTAAATAAAACTGAAAATACAATTTTTATATATTTGTTGTCTGTCAGAGGTCCAGTCTAGTAAAAGTTCACTTATCTATTACATTTTGTAACTGCTTCTTAGAAATATTATGTAACCTGTTGGGTGAGTTTTTATACGAACAGTTATTTCCTGACATTTATCAGGTTAAGTTTACTTTCTTTATTCTCTTTTATTTTTATTTTTTTATTTTTCCTAGAGACAAGGTCTTCCTTTGTTGACCAGGTGGGAGTGCAGGGGTATTGTTACAGCTCATTGCTGCCTTGAACTCCTGGCCTCAAGCGATCCTCCTGCCTCTGCCTTCCAAAGCACTGGGATTGCGGGCATGGACTACCATGTCTGGCCTTCTAAATTTCAATTAATCACTTTGTTTTTCCTCTTCTTTTATTTTCCATTTCTAACTTTCCTGAATTCACCTAATTTTCATTATTTCTTCCCATTTTCTATTTTTAGTGGTGCTTCCAATAGTACAATTATTTGTATGTATTTATCATATTGAATGTAATTCTAAAAATAAAAATTAACATTACAGGTCCATAACTGCTTATGTAGATCCCTTGGTGCCAGATATCTTTCCAATTCAGCATTTTTTCATATTTTAAAAAGATAATGCAGGTTGGGCACAGTGGCATGCACCTCCCAGCTACTCAGAAGGCTGAGGCAAGAGGATTGCTGGAGCCTTGAAGTTTGAAACCAGCCTGGGCAACATAGCAAGACCCATTTCATTTAAGAAAAAGGTAAATGCAAAAGCACATATTATATAAAATAACACCAGAAGCAGAATCTGGAACACATTAATATGCCTATTCTGAATCATGTTGATACTAAGTAGGAGAAATAAAGACTTTGCATATCCACAAATATTTGTTCAGATCACATTTTGCTGCCAAATTAATTTTACTTTAATATGAGGGAAAATATTTTGAAAAATCACTTTTGTAGGTTTTCTTTCAGACTTCAGAATATCAAATTAAAGGTTGTAGACCTGAATCTTTAATTTGATCTATGCATAGCTATAAAATAAAAGATGCAGGCCTATATATATACATATTTGATTTCGGTTTCCCACATCCAAATTCTATGCTACCCTTTACTAATATTTTGCCTCAGTTTTGAATTTAAATTCCCCAAGGTAGTAACCATTAATTTACAATAACAATTTGTTTAGCTTTAGCAATATAGTGCCTATATTTTTGCTTATCATTATTATTTACATCCTACTCTCTTCTTGGGCAATCTTATTTTTGTGCTGAGGACAACATTTTAATGTTTTTTAAGTTAGTCTATGATTGGTAAGCACTTTCAGTTTTTGTAAATTTGAACATTTTTTTAAATTTCACCATCATGCTTAAATGACAGTTTAGTCATGCATTGAATTCTAGGTATACACTTACTTTCTCTAAATGCTTTAAAAACAATATTTTGTTAGGTTTTTATTATTGCTAAATAGTTGTATTGATTCATGATCTTTCTTTGATATAAAAGTTTGGGTTTGTTTACCTCTGATAATTCTTAATATCTTCTCCCATCTTTTGAGCTCATTTGTCTGTGTTTGTAAGTTGAAAGACTATACTTTTTATCTCTAAATGTTTTCTTCTTTTTTTAGTGCTGCTTAGGATATGCTTATGCCCTCCTATTATTGCTTTTGATTACCTTTCTTTATCTACAGATTATACATAGTGTATTTCAGTGTCTTTCAGACTGTGCTTATAATTCAAGTGCTAGGAATACTAGTTCTTGTTTTGAAAGGGTTTATCATCTTTCTTGCTTATCTCTGGGTATTCTTTGGGAGCCACGTAAGTTATCGTATTTGGTGCATTGGTTTGACCTGTGCTTCCCTACTCTTATCCCTGTGTTGACCCTGCTATGCTGAGCCAGAGTTTGCTAGTATTGTCTCCATGATCAATGACATCCAGCATCAGCACCTCCTGCCATGACAACTACCATCACTGCAGGTACAGAGGCTCCGACAACTCCATTTAACAATGCCAAATCGGCCGGGCGCGGTGGCTCAAGCCTGTAATCCCAGCACTTTGGGAGGCCGAGGCGGGTGGATCACGAGGTCAGGAGATCGAGACTATCCTGGCTAACATGGTGAAACCCCGTCTCTACTAAAAATACAAAAAACTAGCCGGGCGTGGTGGCGGGCGCCTGTAGTCCCAGCTACTCGGAGGCTGAGGCAGGAGAATGGCGTGAACCTGGGAGGCGGAGCTTGCAGTGAGCCGAGATCGCGCCACTGCACTCCAGCCTGGGTGACACAGCGCGAGACTCCGTCTCAAAAAAAAAAAAAAAAAAAAAAAAAAAAAAAA